>NC_053134.1:5626635-5916635 GCF_010015445.1 Perca fluviatilis
AATGTGGGCGCTGGACGGGAAATTGACAACTGCGTCGGTCTTAAACTAGCAAAGACACTTGCGTTGGGCTTTGTGCTGCGCCGCGCCGGGTGCAAGATAGGGCCCAATAAGTCCAAATTCGTTGCGAGGGGTAAACCAAAATATGAAATGCTCATATGTGACTGTAGATTAATATAGACTTAATTAGCTTAAAATATGGACTTAACTGGCTCTCCCAGTAAAAGCGTTCGCCCCATGTTGGCCGTGTCCTGCAGCGGCGCAGGGTTCAAATCCGACCTGCTGCCCTTTGCTGCGTGTCATAACCCCATCTCTCTCCCCCTTTCATGTCTATCTGCTGTCACTATATAATAAAGGGAAAAAGCCCCAACAAAAATTATCTTTAAAAAATATGGACTGAACTGGTTAGCTCACCTGGTAGAGCAGGCACCCATATATAGAGGTTTACCCCTTGACGCAGTGGCCGCGGGTTCGACTCCGACCTGTGGCCCTTTGCTGCATGTCAATCCCCCTCTCTCTCCCCTTTCATGTCTAAGCTGTCCTATGGAAATAAAGGCCTAAAATGCCCCAAAAATAATGGACTGAAAATTGTAAATAACATATGACTAACGTGTTAGCAAACTAATTGCCTACTTATCCTGCAGGCACATAGAAACATTAGCATTCATTTAGCAACTGTTTCTATCCTCCTGATAATAAGTCCAATGGTTCTTTTAGCTCTGTTTTTGATCTCCAATAAGGCCTAGTTAAGCCCACAAGCACAGTGATATTTTTGTAAACAGGGTTTTATTCCTCTATTGCTCGGAGCTCTGTGTTTGGTCTCCACTCTCTTTAAACTATTGAGTAATTGAGCTTTAATTTGTCTGTGGGCACGACAAGTCAAAATTGTCGCTATGCAAGATTAGCTTATCCAATCACCAGAGGAAATTTATCTCAGTAAAAGGCCAGATGAGTGGAACCATAAGGTCCACATTACACCAGAGGGAGCAGAGTGCAGCGGCAGCCAGGATGGATTTTTACGACCTTCCAGTTAGGGGACAGTCTCTTTAATCACCTGTCCTTCTTGGCTGAGGCGAGGTGTCTATCTGTCGGGCTAGCTGACACCCCCCAACACCCCCTCTTTCCCTTTCAACTGCTTTATCTTTATGTCCTCATCATGTACAGAGACTCCCAGCAACGTGTCCAGCAATCAGGCGACAAATGTGCTAACCCACCCCCTTGCCCCCCCTCCCTCAGCTGGCCGTTAAACAGTCCCTCCTGGTGCATCGAGTCCGGGAAACTCTACACTTCGTAAATGTTAACTGCTGCTCCTGGGTTAACGTGATCCTCCGTCGCCTCCTCTTCCAGAAATGCCCCCGATGCTTAAAAGTTCAGAGGTCGACGTCTCCTGGAGCCATGGGACTAACTCGGGGCTCACGCTGGGAATAGGACGAGTGTATCTTGTGTAAGGAGTGTGTATGTGGAGAGTGTGTGTGTGTGTGTGTGTGTGTGTGTGTGTGTGTGTGTGTGTGTGTGTGTGTGTGTGTGCCCTTTGCCAGCAGTTGGCACCTTCAAAGCAACAGCCAACTTCACATGACCAGAGTGTGTGTGCCAGAAGCTGGGGAGTGCACATACTGTATGGTACCAAACACCACCCCCTCTCTCTGTCTGTCTGGGTCTCTCGCACACACACACACACACACACACACACACACACACACACACACACACACACACACACACACACAGAGGGCGACCACACACTCTCTCCTCCCTCCCAACTGAAGGTGTGACGGTGAGCTGCTGGGTCAAAGTCAGGCAGATGGCCCTCGCGGTCGGGATTCAATATCACTGACCGAGACCGTACGACCGAACACACACACACACACAAACACACACACACCACACACACACACACACACACACACACACACACACACTCAACAGCATGACCTCTAGACGGTGATCCTTGCCGATAACACAGAAGCAGCCTCACCTACCTACCTTTTTTTTTTATGAAAACACTCATTGATACTTAAATTCCACTAAAGAAAACATCTTCCTGAAGACTTAAAAAACTGGTAAAAATAAAGTGTATGGGGGATGTATTTGTAATTTTGGATTGGTGGCATATTCGTTTTTCTGTCTGATAAAATATATTTCCACCAATATAATCAGACTGTGAAGCTACACAGTAGTTGGCAGGGCCTATTAACAGTGGGTATGGTGTTTACCCATAATTTGGCCTTCGCTACTTGATTAACAGCCATAATTACCTTATTTTATTATTATTTTTACTGTATATGTACTGGGTGTTTTCTTTGCTAGACAGCCACATCAAAGAAACATTTCCCTTTCACTCAGGTTTTTACTGATTAATGTAAAATAAGATTATTACATTGGTACGCTGCAAAAGAAAACGCCACATACAATATAAAATGAAGTTAACTGTTCACACAATACAGTAATGTGAGCTATTTAAATGTAGCTGGATACATGGTTAAACGTCATTGGCTTTTACCAGTGTATCACTATGAGTACTTTGTCCACAGCAATCTCACCAATCAGTCCCAAAACATCCCAGTTAGAGAGTAAACATATTCTTTGTAAATCTTAAAGGGCTCATATTATGCTCATTTTCAGGTTCATACTTGTATTTAGAGGTTATATCAGAATAGGTTTACATGGTTTAATTTTCAAAAAACACCATATTTTTGTTGTACTGTGTGTTGAGCTCTCTGTTTTAGCTACAGAGTGAGACATCTCACTTCTGTTCCATCTTTGTTGGGAGTCGCACATGCTCAGTACCTAGGTAAGGACTACTAGCCAGTCAGAAGCAGAGTATGAGGGCGTGCTACGCTAGCAGCTAGGCGAGCGTTATAACATGTGTTACAAAGTGACCACGTTTGTCTCTGAAGTAAAGGCTGGACTACAATAGAGCTGTTTGGAGCAGTTTGTGAACAGTGTTTTCTGTTGGAGACGGTAAGGGGGATGGATGGGGTGGACTTTGGGCTTTTTCACTTTGTAAACCGATTACATGCGCAAAAAAGATATGTAACACAATAAAGGAAAGGGAAAAAAGCCAAAAAGCATAATATGAGCACTTTAACAATCATTCCCCGAAAGAACCAAGCAGGCCTGCCTTGATGCACAATCCAAATTTTCTTCCAAATTTTCCATTTTTAGCACGTAGCTTGCTAGCTCGGAGGTTGTCGTTGGTTCCTATAGTGAAGGGATCTTGAGAACGGCAACGCACAGAGAGCGGAAAGGGGCAAAGCCGCGCGCAGGATGTCAGGCTTTATCCTGGAAATGTACTTCTGCTGATCCAGACTAGTGTTTGTTGGACTGATCCCTCCCTGCGTGGACTGTCGCTCTTTATACTGTACTACGTCGCCGGACTTCCTCCTTGAGGCAGCTCTGCACGTCCTGGCCCACTGTTACGTGGGTTATATACGAAGTGAATAGTGTATCACTTTAGCACAAACAGGGAAGGAGAACATCCTGCATGATTTTACAGTGTGTTCCCCACACTTTTGGAGACAAGTTTGTCGGTGGTGTATTTTTCTTATGGATTATGGATCAGCAGGCAACAATACTTTCTATCTTTTCAAAAAGCTTCCTATAAAGATAGTGACATCAGAGACCTAAAAGGTGGCACACCTGGTATATATATATATATATATATATATATATATATATATATAAGCTTGAAACAGCCAACCTGCCTCTTATCCTCGCTTGCTTCTGAAATATCAGTGAAACTCCTGGTTTCCTAGGATGTGTAGTCTTGAATGTGCATCAAACAGATACAAATAAAAAGCAAACTTCAGGTGGGTTTACCCTCTTCCAACATCCCTGCTCACAACTGTACACACACACACACACACACACACACACACACACACACACACACACACACACACACACACACACACACACACACACACACACACACACACACACACACACTTGACACATTACAAACACACCCTCTGCTACAACACATCACTCTGACAAACCCCTTGATACAGATAAAGTGTGACTTTGCTTCTCACTCTTCATTCGGCAAACAAACGACTATAAATCAAATTGTCCTTTACAATATCCCTCGTCTTGGCAGCGCTCGGCGCACAGTTAGCCTACATTATCCCCACTTCATTTAGCTCGGTAAACAATTAACCCAGCGCGGGCGCGTGAGCAGAATGATTGAGGGATTTGGCATTAGCTATGCTGCGTCGTGTCTCCACACTAACTACCCTAAGTGTTTAACATAGTTAGCCTGCATTTAAAGCCACCATCCCCCCCGTTTCTTTATCAATCCCCTCCTCCCTCCGCTGAATCAATATGCCTAAACGCCGCCGCCGCCAACTCGGAGAGAAAAGAGGGGTTAGGGAAGTTAATTTGAAACAAGCGATTAATATTTCTTTCGTTAAATAAGAGCGCACGCGCACACACACACACACACACACACACACACACACACACACACACACACACACACGACAGTTGGCGCATCGATGAGGTTTGCCTTCCTTCAGCCCTGTTTGCCATAGCATTTGGGTTTCACTACAGCAATTACAGCCTTTAATTGAATTGATTTCGATAATGAGCCTCTGTAATGACACCGCTGTGGGAATGGTTGTGTGTACATGTGTGCGTGTGTGTATGTATGTGTGTGTGTGTGTCTGGAGTTTGCAATGAATGAGCCGTTGTTTTTCTGGACTTAAATGATCTGTAGGGAGGCGAGCAGGATTTAAAGATGAAACACAAAAAGCACATTCAAAACAGCCGTCTATACTGGTCAGCCGTCTGCGCTCAGCCCTTACACAAAACCACTTGTCCGAGGTCTAACCTTTTTCAGCTTGTTGCATAATATCCTTCAGGCTATAACACATGAATGTTTAATGACACACAGCTTAGTACATGATAAATTTAATACCCCTACACTACCGTATTTCCGCCGTTTCAGGCTAAGCACCACCCCCACAACTACTTCCCGGGTCCTCGGGCGGTTACGGGGCGGTAAGGTTTTCACGAGAAAATTAAAAGGGGGCACAGAGTCAATCAGCTGGTCTACCAGTCAGTAGGAGTTACCTCATCTTCTTTATTTTTATTATTTTCTGCCATGTGGCTCGTCTGCCTTCTAAGCGCTGCGTGGAGAGCTATTGTGATGGAGTGGCGATATGTGTAATAGGCTCGCGTCTGAACAAACAACACACACACACACACACACACACACACACACACACACACACACCGACTGACAGTTCCGTGGACATGAGGCATTCCTCCCCTCGCTGCACTACTATCAAGTACTCAAGTTGAAAACACACACTTGTGCACACTCGAAGGAACGCCCAGGTATCAGTGATAAACGGGGCTGATGCTGGCTATTTTTTATATATATATATATATATATATATATATATGCTCTGCCTGTACCGTCGCTATGATGGATTTGTTTTGATTATATTCCAAAGTTATTACAGAGTTGATAAATGCCGTTTCGGATCGGACTGCACTCACACGTGTCAGGTAGCGCCGAGAGCGTCGGGATCTTGTGGTCTAATGAGACGCTTTCCTGCCCAGGTAAGGGCTTGAGATTTATTTTGTGGGAAAAACTTCTCAAAGAAAACAGCAGGATCTCTTTGTCTTGGGGGGGGGGAATTCAGGGGCATTTATACTACCTTGTACATGTTGGTTATCGTTCCTATCACTTTTGATAGCGCTACAATATGCAAGTCCTACATGACAGGAACACTACGGTACAGATGATCATACAGCCAGTAAATAAACCCTCAGATCAGATGACAGGATCTACAAACAAGATAACTTAAAGCATACTTCTAACTAAAGTGGAAGGAGTCTCTGTCGGTCTACGCTCTGCAGTGCCCTGCTACGTCCTGCTACGTTCTGCTGCACCCTGCAGTGCCCTGCTACTCTATGTCCTGCTATGCCCTGCAGTGCCCTGCTATGTCCTACATCCTGCTACGTCCTGCTACACCCTGCAGTGCCCTGCTATGTCCTGCTATGCCCTGCAGTGCCCTGCTACGTCCTGCTGCACCCTGCAGTGAGCTGCTACTGTATGTCCTGCTATGCCCTGCAGTACCCTGCTACGTTCTACGCCCTGCTACGTCCTGCTACATCCTGCTACACCCTGCAGTGCCCTGCTATGCCCTGCAGTGCCCTGCTACGTCCTGCTACGCCCTGCTATGTACTGCTGCACCCTGCAGTGCCCTGCTACTGTATGTCCTGCTATGCCCTGCAGTGCTCTGCTACGTCCTGCTACGTCCTACGCCCTGCTATGTCCTGCTACACCCTGCAGTGCCCTGCTATGCCCTGCAGTGCCCCGCTACGTCTTGCTACGTCCTGCAGTGCCCTGCTACGCCATGAACTACTATTTCTAGTCACAGTTCCATTATCTTTATTGTGACTATTATTGCCACTGTTCATCACACCCCCAACCGGCACCGTCAGACACCTCCTACCAAGAGCCTGGGTATGTCCCAGGTTTCTCCCTAAAAGACATAGTTACAACTTTACGATGTATAAACCCTGTGCAAAGTCAAACCCTAATTGGAAAGTGGAACCGTACAAAAATAACTTCTAAAAGGTGCTAACTTCAATTTTTACAACTAACATATCAGTGCGATGTGAACAGAAACCGATGCTCAGATACGGGTTACTTTCAAACATGAATGTCGTCAGTCAAATAAAACATGCATCAGCCTCAGTACACCCTACAGCTTGCAGTGTGACAGTCTCAAAGTCCATTATTTCTCAAGCGTGCATGCGAGCTCCCTTCAAAAGACCGCCGAGGCTTTTGCATGAAAGAAAATGATTTCTCACATCATTGAAAATGATAATACACATTATCACTTACAGTCTGCGCTTCTGTCCGCAGCTGTGTCCACCGACATGAAATAATAAATGGCCGATTAAATGACTTATAGTCTTTGGATTATAAATTGCTCCTTTTAAACCTTAACCTTGCTCGAGATCACACTCGCTTTGATGGAGCCTTTGATGTGCCTTTGGTTGCACGAGCACACACAACCTTGCGCCTGTATTCTGGCAGAGGAGCGTCACTAATTATCTTGCCGGCAGAAAGGTAAGGGAGGTGGGGACCTGTGTGTGTGTGTGTGTGTGTGTGTGTGTGTGTGTGTGTGTGTGTGCGTGTGTGTGTGTGTGTGGTCTCAGTGCAACAGTAGCTTTTAATGAGCCCCACGCTTCTTATCAAGCTTGGCGCTCGACAAACGCTCTGATCCGCCCACATGGAGGACAGGGCTCGACTGATCGCGTCTGAATCACCCCCTCAAATGCCACGATCACCTTCCCTCTCGCTCATCCCCCACCAGCCTTACAGTCAGAACGAAAAATCCTTGAGAGAAACTGTGAATCAAAGGGCTTTTCATCCGTTTTCACAAAGAGAGATAGAGAGGGAGAACGATGGAAAAAGAGAATCAACAGGACAAAAGAGAAAGAGAGAGAGAGAGAGAGTAGGGATGTAAAGAGGGCAAGAGGTAGAGAGAGTGCGTAGAGAAAGAAAACGAGGATAAAGGACTGAACTTCTCCAAGCTGGAGGGCACTCCAGAGGACACGTCCTAGATTAGCTCTCACCCCTCCCTTCATCCTTCCATCTCTCCATCCCCTCCTCCCTCCACCTAGCTTCAGACGGAGAACAGCGGCCCCGGGGCCCTCTTGGCGGGCGTCGGGTTTGTGTGTTTGTGTGTGTGTGTGTGGGGGGGGGGAGAAAGAGCGGAGACATCGGGCATTTAGACATCTGTCAGCCACTAATGAAAGAGTTCAATTTAGTGGAAAATCTCAAACAACCTTGTCTGACAGGCTGGCTGACAGGCTTTAACTCGCCGCGTGTTGTTGTTGGTGGGTGGGTGTGTGTGTGTGTGTGTGTGTGTGTTTCTGTCTCAGCGTGTGTGTGTGTTGTGTTAGTGAGGAGGGTGGGTGGGTCTCCGAGTGGATCGGGACGTGGAAATAAAAAATAAAAAAAAAAAGTGGAGAAAGAGAATAAATGTAATGTAATAAACTCAGACTGTGCTGGGGCATATGCTTGCGTTCACACAAATGTGTGTGTGTGTGTGTGTGTGTGTGGTGTGTGTGTGTGTGTGTGTGTGTGTGTGTGTGTGTTAAAGAGTCATGCAGGGGTGTGGATCAGTCCGTGCAGCAGGGGTTTGGTCTTATGGTTTTAAACGCTCCAGGGGTATAGGGCATGTTTTTCAACAATAGATGGGTGGCGTTTGTGTGTGTGTGTGTGTGTGCGCGACAAATGAATTGTACCTAGACCTCACTAGTGCTATTAGAGTTGGAGAGATGAACACAGGGCTCTCCACACACACACACACACACACACACACACACACACACTAGTCTCCACCCCCTCAGAGCTTCATTAGCAGGTCATTAGACACGTCGTCAGTGAAAGCTGTTGTTCTTTGAGAAACAGTTTTGCTTCAGTGGGAAGACTCCATGTGTTTGTCATAAAGACAACTCATTATTTTTCTTTTTCTGAAAAATAAATCTGGCAAATTATCTTTTTTTTCTACTTTCTATATTGTAGATTAAAGGGGTAGTTCAGATGTTTGTAAGTGCGGTTGTATGAGTTACTTCTCCATAGTCAGTGTGTTAGCTACAGTAGATGGAGGTCGGCACGCCCCCCCAGTTTGGAGAAGCAGGCAGGAGTACCGACACGGAAGCTAAGCGATGTCCTGCTGTGGACGGGGGCCTTTCCGACGGGGGAACTGAAGCCGTCGGTGAACCCTCTCCAAGCGTGGGTTTCTGGTGATTTTGCAGGTGAAAGGACGTGCGGGTATCTCTTAAAACTGGGCTGATTTTCAAAAGTCATAAGATGTAAAGCTGTTTATTGTCATACAGTATGTGCAGAGAAGCCGGTTGTGCTGTACAATCAGCTTGCTGTCCTCTCTGATGACCATCTATAGAACAGAAATACACAAACAGAACGAGGGAAAGAAACTCCGCTCGATCGTATAAAAATGACAAAACTGCGAAATTGGAGTCTGCTGTGCAGACGTAGCGCACGTTTCGATGACGAGCTGAAGTCTTTTAATACTGTGTTTATTGGTTTTACAGATCTATGCAATGTAAATAACCATTTTTTTCTTTTTGTTAAGGTGGAAAAAACAAGAGACAAACAATTTTAATAATGAAAATCTGAGAAAATAAATCACAAAATAGAGGAGTATACATATATAGTATACATATATGTGCATGCATTAATAAATAAATTAAAATCAATAAAAAAATAATAACAATAGTTGCTTACCAGTTTAATATGAAAGGATTAATTGATGCGATGTAAAAAAAATAAATTAAAAAAAGAATAAAATAAATAAATATCTGAAAACACCTATAATGACAACGACTAGGGACTAATAGTGAATTCTTTTAGATATCTGGATTACACAACACCGTTGTTTCAGCACCATTTTAAAGGAAATGTATGTCATGTTGGAAATACGCTTATTCGCTCTTTTGCAGAGAGATAGATGAGAAGATAGATTCCACTCTAATGTCATAATGCAATGTGCTAGCCTAGCTCTGTCCAAAGGTCACCAAAAACCACCTACCAGCGCCTCTAAAGCTCGTTATGTCTCGGTTGGACGGTCTGTTAAAAAAAAAAAAAAAAAGTGTAAAAACAACACAATGTGAAAAAAAAGCACTTCAAAATGAATTCCTTTTTTCCTACCAGACGTTGGTGTTGCCATAGCAGTAATGACGGCTCGTTTACTTGAGCCACATTTCCCAAGATTCTTCTGTAAACCGAAAGCTTTTCACGAGATGACATTGTTTACCGGAGACTGCAGTGATAAGTGTCTTCTTACAGCGGGAGAAACAGCAACTTGAGTATGTGACGGAACCAATCCACACCTTGTTAAAGAAAACCCAGGCATTTCTTTTTTGAAAAAGAGTCAGAAGAAACAAGAAGCCTTAGCAATGCGACTCCCAGTTCCTGTTCTGACCTGTATATACTGTGGAAACACTGCTGCATCGCTGAATTTTGACATACAGGGTGTGGAGCGGATGTGAATATGCACTTTCTGCGTGCATTACATCCCATATGCATACATTTTGGTAAACGTGCGCTGTCAGATCGCTGACAAAGCTGCGGCAGAGACATCTGAGGAGTGATGGAAAGTGATGTGGAGAGGCTCGGAGGCTGGCAGAGAAGCAACTCTTTGCTGCCTGACACTTAAAGGTCCCATGGCATGAAAACGTCACTTTATGAGGTGTTTTAACATTAATATGCGTTCCCCCAGCCTGAAATGGCGATAGGTGTAAACCGAGTCCTGGGTATCCTGCTCTGCCTTTGAGAAAATGAAAGCTCAGATGGGCCAATCAGGAATCTTCTCCTTATGAGGTCATAAGGAGAAAGGTTACCTCCCCTTTCTCTGCTTTGCCCACCCAGACACAGAAATGTCAAATCCTAAGGAAAGCTCATTGTGGGACTGGCTCTAGTGGCTGTAATTCTGCACCAAGGCTGAATTTCAGGAAAGAGACTTCAGATACAGTATTAGGGGACCACTAAGGTCTATATAAAAGAGACTTCAGATACAGTATTAGGGGACCACTAAGGTCTATATAAAAGAGACTTCAGATACAGTATTAGGGGACCACTAAGGTCTATATAAAAGAGACTTCAGATACAGTATTAGGGGACCACTAAGGTCTATATAAAAGAGACTTCAGATACAGTATTAGGGGACCACTAAGGTCTATATAAAAGAGACTTCAGATACAGTATTAGGGGTTTTGGGTGCTTATTTTTGACGCTTTTTTTGCGGTTTTGACCTGTTTTTTGTCATCATTTTTGTTGTTGCTTTTTAACGTTTTGTCGTGGTTTTTTGGCGCTTTATCGACGTCCTATATTTTCTGACCCAAGAAAACTTTGAAAACGGGTCAAATTTGACCGGGAGACAACATGAGGGTTAATACTGCATCATCTCACAGCGCCGCGGTCAAGCTTCTGCTCGGCCCGGTGCGTACCATACAGACGCTAGAGGGTGATTTTTGCTTCACTATCTGACACTGAGAGCCACTGGAAGCGCCAGTATTTCACGAGTTGGGAGTGAGAGCGGGTTGTACAGGGAGAGATTCATCACATTAACAACAGACCCCTTCACTTAATGCCCTCCTAAAAAAAAAAAAAGAGGCAGCCGTTCAACTGGCTTGTGCTGCCAATACCGGTGCCCTTTTTTCTCCAATTTGGCGCCCGTCCAGCTTTCCACTCTGATCACATCTCCCCCCTGTTAGGGCCTTGGCTTTTTGGAAGGAGAGATAGAGAGCGAGGGAGGGGGAAGAGTGCCAATACCAACATTGTTTCGCTGGCTTTTTACAAGCCAGGAGAGTGGGGAAGTTAATAAGCAGGTATTGGTTTTTAACGGCGGCCCGTTTATTGCTTTGCCCTCGAGCGTGCTGGAGTGCTCTCCTCCACCTATTTCTTCCTGTCCGTCTGCCCATCACTTCTCTTAACCTCCCGTTGAATTTCTCCCTCTCTCTCTGTCAGCTCTTCCTTTTGTCTCGACTTGCCTCATTCAGCAATTAATTCACCATCACCTCATCATCTACTTTGTTTTCTCTGTCTCTAGCTGACTCCTTCCCCTGCCCTTTTTTATATTTTAAGCTGAGGTGGAGCCAGTTTTAAAACTAAAAGATTATAAACAAACCCTTGCGCAAAGCACTTAATGATCCATCATTATGCCACCATTGAGTCAGTGTTTTTGCAAGTGTGTGTGTGTCTGAGAGTGTACTGTATTTATTGGTCCTTCTCATGTGCCTGTGTATAAACCATATCCGTCGTCCGTCAATACCGGACGCTTATTAAAAATCGGATGTCAGCCGGTCAGCGTTGTCCAGCTCTGACATGATGAATGCGATGCAAGTTTAATTACGTACATATTGTGCTGTCGATCAATGTCGTCTGGGTCTTCAACGGGCAAAGTTTTTTATTTTTTTTTATTTCCCCTGCTCTCAGAAGCTTCCCCGCACTGCCGAGAGAACAAAAATGAGTTTACTGGAGACTCAAAGCTCTCAAGTACTCCCAGTAAAACATGTAAGCCGGCCCCACACCTGTAACAACTCTTTATTCGCCCCCAGCCCCCCTCTCTTCTCCCTCTCTGCCCATCCAGGTGCTCTGATTCCTGACTGTCACTGTGGCCTGCAACTGTATATAAGGAAGGCTGGGAGACAGGGAGATCGCTCTCTGACACTGAAGCAGCTTTGACAACCGTGCTTCATTGGTTGTTTTTCTTTGGCTAGTAGATGCACTGTTTTGGTTCACGGACCTAAATTGAACTGAACTGGTGCTCTCGAAGCTAACCCGAGGCCCCCTGTTTTCAATCGGACCAGTTTGTCTGTTTGGTCCGCACCAGAGTTTGGAACGGGTCTTCACAGCGCCCCAAACCAACCGGACTATCCGACGAAACGCTCCAGGCTTCGGCTAAAACGGACCACACTGCTCAGGTGTGAAAGCAACCTGAGAGTGGCATCTGTGGTGGAAACACAAAACAGATCCAGGGTTTAGGTACAGGTCTTAGGTTCTAAGGGTACCGCACCGAAAGCGTTTGGTGGAAACGCGGCTTTAATCTCACAGACAGGGCCTGCAGTTTCTTACTTTGTGGTTTCATCTTTTAAATGACATTCTTGGATTGCAGCAACAACCTTGGGCCTTGCCTTTCAGACTACAAACAGGCTGACTTAACCCTCTGATTGGACGGGACTTGTTAGGGCCTGCCTGAGAGGAAGATACGAAGATGAAGATACTACTCAGGGGTGAAAATGATAAATTAGGAATTATAAATTTAATTAATTCAATTTAATTAACTTAGTTGAAGGTTGGAGAACCCTTGACTTTATTCTGTCCCCCTCCCCTTCTGAAACTAAACTAATGCCCTTGCAAGCACCTACAATCCAAATGTGTCGGTATCCGACTTCAAAAAGCCCCAAACATAAGAACCAGATAGAGATGCCGCAGGAGAGAGAAGCTAGCGAGGCGGAGGGATGACCAGACGGAACAGAGGGAGGGAGGGTGTTATGGTGTAGAAGAAGGCAATTTCATGTTCCTATAATCCTAAAACGGCTGCAGTATGTGTCCTCCCCAGGGCTGTTTCACACCTCCACCAAGGGATAAGTGACTAACTCTCACGGCGCAGGAAAACACACCAAATTTAACATACTTATTCCACAAGCAATTAACACGGCGACTCCGTGCAAAACAACAAGCTTGACTCTGAATTCGGGAACCCGAGCACAAATCCTTGCGAATGGCTCTTGCGGGATTCGCAGAATCCACCCCTGTCCTGCCCAGGAGGGCTATCCGCTGATCCAACTGACAGAAGCAGGCGAGTGCAGGCGCTCAACTGATGAGATTCCAGTTAGCCGGCGCAGCCAAGAGGAAAGGCGGGGAGGCAGCCAATAGCCCCGGCAGAAGGGATCTGGGGGCCTCTAAATATCCACACAGGGCTAAAAGAGCAAGAGCGTGCGCAAGCTCCAGCCCACTTCCTCTATCGCTCTCCTGGGCCTCGGGAGGGAACAATAGTGGAGAATGGAGCAGACAGCATGAAAGAAAGGCAATGCCACAGCACCAGCACGCGCCTTTATAGTCGGGCTTGTGTGAGGGTTTCCAGATATGCAGAAACTAAATGCAAGCAAGCAAGCAAACACCTGTTTTTAACCTCCAGTGGTGCTGTAGAGCAATGTCTTGATGACTGAATTTGTAAATTTGTAAAACTATAATTAAAACACCACAATATTAGTATTGTATTATATCGTACATATCCGTTACAGTCACTCCCCCGGCTGCAATGACGGTGCCGGGACTCCTAAAGCTCAGATGCGGAAGACCCGGAAACGCTGACAAATCAGAGCAGACTGGACTTTTTCGGGAGGGGGGGGCCTTAAAGAGACGGGGTGCTAAAACAGGGCGTCTCAGACGGAGGGTGAATTCAAGTATATTTAGACAATATGAGGAAAAATAATGCGTTTAATGAACATTAAAGCATGTAAACATGTTCTAGTAGAAACTCAAAATACAAGTATGGGACCTTGGAATAAACATAACGTTTACCAGAATACTTTCACAGCGTACCTTAAACATGGACTCTTCACTTATCAACTCAATAGTTTCCACTTTGTTTCACAAACTAGCACTGGCAGTCAGATGCGAACCTGCTCACACTTTTGTGCCACACACTGATGTTCATACAGTTCAAACACACACACACACACACACACACACACACGCACACACACACACACACACACACACACACACAGGTCAAGGCGGGGCCGCCTCGGGGTGCTGCTGTAAGTGTGTGATTAGAGGAGAAAAGTAGGCAGAGGAGAAACCAGGACACACACTCACCCCTGTTAAGGTCTTTATGTTATGCAGTGCATTCTGGGCTTCTAGGGCAGCTTTCCTTGTGTAAAACGTGACAAAACAGCAGCCTGGGGAGAGAGGGAGAGAGAAGAGAGAAGAGAAAGAGAGGGGATGAGCATAAGCAGCAACAAAGAGCATTTTCTCTATTCAGCGGCTTGGCATCACCTGTCGACACTGGCAGACGCTGAGTGAATGTTAAGGACGAGACATCCTAGCGGAGAGGGAGAGAGCGCTTTTAGAACGTTTACTGCAACATCAAACTTCAAATCATAACACAATAGTACATTACACAATACAGCATCCGTAAACAAATAAGAGAAGTCAAAAAAAAACAAAAGACACTATTTCATTTCTATTTACCTTGATTGCAGTAGACAAAGGGTTTTTTAGTATACTGCATCACCTATACCCCTTCGAGGTATAATTTAAAATTATCATTCAAGATATGATTGTTCTCACAATTTCTTGGCATGGTTTAGAATTGAAGCATCAAATAGCTCTTGGGGTATCGTTCCCCACACCCCTATAATTTTAAAAGCCGGGTGCACCAGTCGTCCCAACCTTTTTTAATTGACAGTCAAATTACCATACCATGCCGTATACCATATCTGATCAAACTCTCAAAAGTAACTGGTAGAACAAATACATAATTCTCTGATTTACTCAACGCTTTTAACCTTCGCCATATAAAATATAGTCTCTGCTGTAACGGAACAAAGATTGTTGACATAGAACCAACATAGTCATTATCTATATAAACTCCCAGTACTTATATGAAGGTACCTGTGCAATATATTACCATATACCGGACTATGGTCTCTTACACTTCTAGGATCAAAATTCTCTACAGTCTTGGCTCCTTCAGTATTAAGGAGTTATTATCGCACCAGCCAACAAATCTATCTACCTCAGAGAAATAGTGTGAAGCATTATCTTGCCTATTTAATAAGCTTAAAATTGCTGTGTACCAAACTTGATAAAAGTACTCTCTTGACTTGCTACGCAGTCATTGGTATATAATGTAAATAAAATTGGTGAACAGACGATCCATGGGCTCCCGTGTTTGAAATTTTAACCTCAGAGTACGAGTTGTTGACTCTCACTTGTTGTGATGCATTGTTCAGAAAGGAATAGAACCATTTGATACAGTATGGATTTACATTAAGTTCTTTTTAACTTTGTGGTCAGCAATCTGGGATTCAGGGTATTGAACGCTGAACTAAAATCAAAAAAGTAAACGGGCATATGCTTGAGTGTCTTCTAAATGACTAATCACTAAATGAGGATGCAATAATTAGCGTCCTCAGTACCTCGCCTCCTTATAAGCAAATTGAAACGGGTTGAGTGAAGGTTTAACATATCCTTAACCCATTAGAACATATCGTTCAACCTCATAACATGTGATGTTCACGGTCTGAAACACGATTCTCCACTGAGTTCTTTTCTTAGACTGGTATAACAATAGTTTTTCCATAAGGATGATGTATGTGAATCTAAATTTTGAAAATTGGGCAGAATGCTGTGGAAAGCTCTATTGCACATGTTTTCAACAAAAAGGCTGAAATCCTATCTGACCCATAGATTTTTGAACATACACCTCTAAATAAAGTGCTAACCACATGTGGGTCCACCACTATCCCTCTGACCTGGTTCACATGTTACATTATCCAGAACATCCTAATAATCATCTGGCGACTCAAATCTAAGAAAAAGTCATTTAAATCGTTTGCCCTATGTTCGTCATCATTAGTTATCAAATTCCTATGAGGGGGTGTCAAATTTGTCACAAGTTTAATTGAGTCCCATAGGTTTTTGAATTCCCTGTGGCAAAATTATCTTCTATTGTATCTCTATATTTTTTCCTTGCCCCCTCAATATATATTCAGTTCTCTTTGGACCAATTTTAATTTGATTTTATCATTATTTATAAAAGCCAACTCCTTCCTATTCAAACATTCCTTAACTTCCTTTGTTATAATTTTTGTTATTTGGAAATACTGTTACAGTTTTCTCTCCACAATAGAGTCCACACAAAAATGTATATAGTCCGTTGTAGATTCTGTAGCTGTCTCAATATCCATCTCTGGGAAAGAGATTCCAACCGTGGAATCAAAGCAGCCTTTAAAGTCTGTATGCTATCCTCCCACCAGACCGAGATTGTCTTTGTGTGTGGCTTAGTTCTTTTAAAAGGTTTTATAGATTGAGTCAAATGGACAGTGATGTGATCACCGTTAGATAAAGGGGCTTGGGCTTAGCAACTATGCTTTTGATGTTCGTAGCATTTGTCTAGAATCTTGTTACCTCTGGTGAAGCACTTAATATATTGTTCGTATCCCGAGCATAAGCTCTAGTTTACACTGATTAAAGTCTCCAAGGATGAGATTGGGCCGCTGAGTACCCTTAATTGTTCGTTGACACAGTCACTTATGCACCTGGCGATTTCGGCATTCCCGCTGGTGGAGCGTACACCGCACAAATAATGATGTTTCCAAATTCCCGCGGTAAATAAAACGGTCTTAATGATAAACATAATAATTCCACATCGGGATTGCACACAGTATCTCTCACCGTATGCTGTTGGCACCATTTGTCCTTGACGTATATGCAGACACCGCCGCCTCTGGATTTACCCGAGTTTCCATCCCTGTCTGCTCGAACAAGCGAAAACCCGTCCAGCTCAACCAGAGAGCAGGGGATGTCCCGATGAAGCCATGTCTCCGTGAATACCATCAAGCTGGACTCGCGGTACTCGTGCCATGTCCTTGTAACCGTGCGTAGCTCTTCAATTTTATTCTTTAAGGACCGCACATTACTTAAAATCACAGACGGAAGAGGAGGTTTATCACCACGGCTCCGAAGACGGCGACGGACACCTCCTCTCTTCCCTCTTTTCCTGGGTCGCGCCGAAGATGCACTCTTCCTCCTGATATCAACAGGTAAGTCCGTGGGAGGCAATGTTGTTTCAGTCCTTAAAAGGAGCAGTTCCGCTCTGCTATAACTCAAGGATGGTAATGTTACACCGACCAACTGTGCAGTTGATCCGCGATCCACAGCAAGGATCCTCCCTCCAATCAAGATTAGTAACAGAAATTGTACCAAAAGTGCCTTCATTGTGATCAACGCTTTCACATTAAAAAACATTATAAAAACAAACAAACAATTAAGATCAAGTTCGACCGAGCAACAGACTGACAGTGCACGTGTCCGAGTCGCCAGCTGAGCAGCGCCACCGAAGAGTGGCCGGACGACCGGATTTGTTTCAGCGCGGATGACTTGAGCCTCGGGGAAAGTGTGTGCGCGCGCGCAGCGACGCACACGCACACACACAAACACTACAAAGACACCGAGGTGGCGGAGACAGGGGTTTGCCTCTTCATTAATCCTTGAGTAATCTGTGAACAGTTGCTTACTCCGCCGTTCACTACGGAAAGTATTTACTCATTGGTTTATTGCTTACGCTCCCTCACTCATTCACTCACTAGTTTACACCCACGAGGGGTTGTTCAGTCTCTCACTAAATCAAACACTTGCTTCAGAGTAAATATATTTCAGTGTGTGGTATAGTCTGATCATCAGGCTACAAAAAAAAAGAAGCTATTTCTTCTTTGCCGGAAAACAAGCAAATTACCAAGCAAAAGCTCACTAAGTTGCTGACTCACTCGCTCGCATACAGAACTGTGTGTGCACTCAAGTGCATGTGCACACCACACACAAACGAGAAGAAGAAGAAGAGGGTTTTTGCCCGACTTGCACAGTCAGGCAAAAAACCAAGCAGGGAGATATTTAGCGCAGACACAGAGGTGTGGCTTGTCGGTTTCCCTCAAATATAAAGCAGCTGTTGGAGACATTGGAAAAAATGTCACACTATGGACTTTTGCCTGTATTTATGTCTTCATCGTGACACTTTTCTAACAGCCACAGGGGAGCTTAAAAACAAGACTGAAGAGGAAAAATGGATGAACACTCCTTGAGACAACCATTAAGAATATGGAGGTTGCAACGGTGAATTAGTCAACTGGAAGAAGGACGCATCATCACGAGGAACAATGAAAACCTGTGTTATAAGTAATGGCATGACTGTAAGCACGGTATCCATCTTTGCTTGTTTTGCTCCCCAAAAGTTGTCATTCTTCCAAAAAATGTGAACACAAACATTTCTGAAGACATAAGAACTAAGAAACTTTCTTATGCCAATAGCAATATATGAGTTATAAATAACGTGCTACCAATATATGTTGGATAATGTAAACTACTGTAACATTTATAAAAAAAAAAAGATCTGTTAGATGTGATCATTAAAGTTACAATCTGGAAGAGCTCTGTTTCGTTCCCTATGGCGTTAAGCGCGTCACCGTCTGTAGTCATCGCTCTTTCCCGCTTACGTCATCGATGGCAGAGACCAGAACAAAACACAAAAAAACCAGCACGCCGCTTCACACACGAGTGAGTTGAAGAGCGAGTCTGTCGGAACAGACTCGAGTCACCGACCTCGCCAGACTGTCCGACGGTCGATTATCGGGTTAGTGTGTCAGCGCCTTAACCAACACGATCAGTCCTCGTTGACTTGCTTAACGAGATTAATACACATTATCTGCAGGTGATCCACCGGTCTGTGCCGGTTTTAGCTTCCACATCTTCCCTCCGGTCGCTGCAGATGCATATGGTTGGACCTTCTGCCCACAGCTTTGCTCATCTGTTCATTTCGGCGTGTATTTATTTGTCCAGAAATGAGCCTGAGTGCACCATTGTTTACACCTGCTTTGTTGTCCTCTCCATTGTGCTTATGGCACGAATCAACTCAGTGGGAGTGAGGCGGACTGGTGGTGGCTTTGTTGCCCATATCGCAGACATCGGGCCCTGATGACACTTGCCCTGCAGTGCATCTTAGTGAAATCCAACAGCGAGCATCTGGAGCAGATTTGGCATCTGATTCCCAGAGTCCCTTTGATGGGGCTGGGAGCGTAATGGATCTGAATTCCTGCGGTGTCCTCCGGGTGCCACGGCTGTTGAATAGTTGGCCCTTAGCCTAGCGTCAGCAACGTGATTGGTGTTGCGATTCAGATGCTGCAGAGGCTGTGTATTAGCCGGGATAACTCCCAGCTTAGTGTTTTTCTTCGACAACCCCCAGCGTGAAAGGCAGCTCAGGGTGTCACTTCACTAAACCCTAAGCCTCCCCCCACTTATACTATCAGTATTAATTTACCACCGAGGGTTTCACACCAGCCTCTACTAGTTAAAGGCATGGAGATAAGAGGGGAAATTAGTCACGACCGACAGAATATCACTGGGTGAAAATCTTTACATTTTACTCCATGTAGGTCAACCAAACTGATATGATTAACCCACTGAATTCTACACACTGAATTAAAAGTGGCGGTAAATGGGGTGGCCCTGCACATTCTGTAGATGAAGACGTATCCAAAAAATAGTGACACCAATATGGAAAAGTACTCCATCATAGTTATTCAAATGAAAAAGTGCAAGCAATTCAAACTGGGAACAAAAATTGGAAAAGGAACCGGTGTTAGCCCGCAGGCCTTGAGTTTGACACATGTGCACTAAGGATAAGGTCGAGGAAGAAGTACAGATAGCCTTAAGTAAAAGTAATAACACCAATATGTAGAGGTTCTCCATTCTAGTTATTAAATAAGACATGAAGTAAGTATTGTCCTGTCGCAGGCGACAGTGTCAAGGGTTAAAATGAAAAAAACTTTACCAATTCAAACTGGGATAAAAAATGGAAAAGCCAAACAAAATCGAAATCCTTAAAATCAGAAGTCCTTACTTTTATATTTTAAGTAATTTTGATCTAAAAAATTGGCAAGCAGAGCAACGTTTCCCTCTATAATGCAGGCTACACTGTAGAATAACAGCATAAGTAAATGTATCAAAAAAACAAAGACAGAAATACTCCAGAACTAGAGTTGAAGAGTTTCTTCTGGCTAATTAGGCATCTGCTCACCTTGACGCTGAGCTGAAGTATGCCGGGAGCTATGGAGTTATGTGACGTCTCTGCCAACTACCCGACACACACAAACACACACACATATGCTGCTTATGCCGCTTTGAATCAATGGCTTGTGTGGCAAATAAACAAAATACAATGAAACATATACAGTATTTGACATGGCTTTCTGTGGCTGAATCCAAATGGAAAAGCTCCGAACTGCCTGCCAACGCTCGAAAGTTATGAAAAGGTTGACCGTAGCGTCTCTGCTACCTGTTTAACAACTCGCTGATAGATACAACTTCCAACCTGCCACCTCATATGGTGTTGATATAGACTGTAAGTAGATTGATGCACGCAGCATCATGGAAGAAGTATTCAGATCCTTTACTTAAGTAAAAGTACTAATACCACACTGTAAACATAGTCTGCTACAAGTAAAAGTCGTGCATTGGACATGTTACTTAAATAAAAGTATGTAGTACCATGAAAAAAACACTTCTGTTGTCCCTTCTCAACGTTTTGGTAAGTTTTGGTAATTCTTTTTTACGTTTTTGTGGGGTTTTTCAGATGTTTTGGTCGTTGTCTTCCGTCATTTTTGAACATTTTGTCACATATTTTTGGAAATCTTTGGCGCTTATTTCGACGTCCCATATTTCTGATGTAAAATAAAACTTTGAAAACGGGTCAAATTTGACCCGAGTACATCATGAGGGTTAAAGTATTAAAAGTAAAAGTACTCAATGCAGATAAATCCCCACAGTCGGCTCATCATTTCAGCTGGACTTGTAGGCCGTTATATTGTTGGGTAGTTTATTTATAATAAAACATTGTATTTTATAAACTACATGTATTTTGTGTGCAAAAATCTTAATTTGTAAAGTAACTACTGTACTAACTAAAGCTGTCAGATTAAAAAGTAAAATACTTCAGTAAAAAGTACAATACTTCTGTCTGAATGGAAGCGCAGTAGAAAGTAGCGTGAAAAGAAAAGACTCAAGGAAAGTAAAAGTACCTCAAATGTGTACTTATGTACAGTACTCAAGTAAATGTACTTAGTTACATTCCACCACTGGATGCACGTAATGTGGAAACACAGTTCACAAGTGCAAGTTCTGCCCAAAACTCAAATAAACGTATGTTAAAATTATGGACTGGCCCTTTAAGAAAAAGTGATTTGACTAAATGTACATGTAAAAATGCCAACAACTCTGCCTAGATAAAGCACTTTAGTGTAGCCTGCATCATGGTTTTTGTGAGGCCTGTAACTGTTCACTATGGTGTGTGCTTGGTGCAGACTGAATGAGATGTGTGTATACAAAAGGGAGCTTTTTTAACATTATAATTCCATTATCATTCCAATTGCACCTGTGTTCAAGCGTTGGCCCCTTGTGTGCGATTAGCAATTCCAGTAACACTGTATGGGTCTTAGCTGCAAGTGAATTATGATTCCGGTGGCATTTTTGGCATATCTGTATATGGGAGGGTTAGCTTTCGGTGTTAGCATTAGCGATTCTGACAATGTATAATGTGCAGGGGAAAGGTTGGCTGTTAGCGCTGCGCTAGCTCCTGTGTGTTGTGATTCCCGTGGCGTAGCCGGGCCCGGGAGCCATGCAGCGTGTGACGGATCGTCCCAGGTGGTGGGCTGTCAAGACGAGGATCAAAGAGCAGAGGAGTGGACCTCACACACACGCGCGCACACACACACACACACACACATTTACACACACACACGGACAGGTTTCCTGCAGGGCTTCAGTTCCACCTGTTTAAGAGTCAGCACACTCGCGGCTCACACACACAAAGCAGCAGAAAGCCAATAGGAGCGTGCATATTATTTTAAGTGCATGTCAGCGTGTGTGCTTTTTATTTACAGAGAAACATACCTGTACCACAACATCGAACAAGTAACAAAGAAAAAAAAGGTGCTGCACACTAGCATGAATAAACTCTTTCCATCAATTTGTGAGCATGGGCCTCTTTTTTCCACAGCACAAACATTTACCTGAGGGCTCCGAACGCCGAGATACACTCGCTTGTGCTGTTGAGGAGGGACACTCAAAAACACACACCACAGGTGCACACACACACACAACAAACTCCAGAGTGAAAAGCGAGATAATCTATTAGACGCTGATGTGTGTGTGTGTGATTTTTTGCAAGACAAAAAAAAATAGAGGGGAGAGGAAGAGGGGAGAGGAAGAGCAGCTGATCCCTGTTCATAAATGCTTCATGGCTGCTGAAGGGGGCCTTTGACTGAGCGAAAGACCCGCGGCACCAACTGTCGACACATCTGCCCCCCTCCAACAACAGGTCGACCCCGGGCTTTAAGGCTCAAGACAGCAGGGCTGCAGAGGAGCTGAACTGGCGTGTTGACGGGTGCGTTCAGTCTTGGGTATTTGTATTTCAGGTTGATATAGCCTTTTTTATTTCAAATCAGGCACAGATAAGGCCATGTTCTTCTGATCGTGGTAATCAGACCAGTGCTTTAGAGGTGGCAACCTGCACTACAACTTTACTTTCTTTGGCTTTTTTTTTTTCCGCGAGGGGGGGGGGGGGAATTTTCCATTAAAGATGGGACATCCAAGTCTCCCCTGCCAGAGAACAGGTGGATGGGTCATCCTAGCTTAAGCAGCAACTAATCTACTTAAAAGACTTTCATTAGCCTGTTTCCTGTCTGTTCCAGAGACATTCTTTTCCTTTCAGACAAATTATTAATTGGATGCTTGAACTTCGAGATGAACCAGATCTGCGCTGAATCGATCAGAATCGATCACCGGCGATCGCCGCCCAATGCATGCCGGTTAGGTTCGTGTCCGACTTGATCCTGACTTGATCCCGACTTGCTCCGACGTCACGCACACTTGGGCAACGATAACCTCGGGAGATCAAGGCGGCCGCAGTTTTTAGAGCCAGGCAGCGCAGTTGCTCTCCACCGACTGCAAGACCCAGGCGGACCCACAGGGCATGCTGGGAAACGCCGGCCTCTCAGCTGATTGGTTCAGAATCGACTCAACATGATGACGTTTTGTATAAACTTCTTATTGATTTTGAATTGGAGGGATTCTAACTGCTATTTGTCTGATTTAAAGGCTCATTCTGTACACAACACATGTTGTGTGGCTGATAGTGACGTTTAGAAGTCAGAGAGACTAAATCTGTTCAGATTACGGATCATCTACAGTGTGTTGTTAATTAACATCAGCAACAGATCGCAGGTAGAGCATTTTAACAGCTAGTCTGTCATAATAAAAACAACTGGAGACTGTGAAGAAGCTGATATATGGGTCTGATAACATTTTATTAAATCGGATTCGGACCACAGTGTTTCTGTGACTTCCTGTTCAGCCTGAAGGCTGCTGGAATCGGCTGGAAACTGTCCGACTTGACAGCGGATTTTTGTCACCGCCGCCGGCTGCTGTTGCCTGCTCTCGTCTACTTTACAGGCGAGGCGCAGTTCATCTCGAACGAGCCTACTGATTTGATCATTTTTACCAAGGGGGGGATGGACCCGGTTGGTTTCGTTCACCGCCGACTATAGCGAACCGCTCCATGAACGACTCCTTTTTTAATACCCCCTATCCGAGATCCAAGCAAAACTGACAGAAGGGCGGGACTCGTACAAAAAAAAGTTGCTATTACAAATTTGCCTGCGACTTCAGCAGCATGGACAGCGCCATGGATTTATCAATAGACAGTCAGGCTACTGGGATGGGGGAAAAACTTCTATAAGAGAAATATGGGTTTCTTTTTAACCAAATTACAAAAACGTTAACTACAATTGCAAGTACTTGATCACTACTTTCATTGAATTTTGGGTATTCAATTTCATATAAGTTGAAAAATTGAAATGGATTTAAAACCTGACTAAACTTTGAGATAGACGCCTGTGATTATCCATCAACATAGGTTCCTCTAATATTAGTCAAAATAATTCATCATTTCAAAATTAGGTATAATTTCCTATCAATGAAATATTGACCATGTATTCCAAAAATAAGTGTAAAACTAGTGGTAATAAGTTGGTGTTAGTGAAAAATAGCATCGAAAACATCGAAAAAAGTGACAAAAACATTGAAAAAAGAGCTTAAAAAAGGGACAAAAACATCAGAAAATGTGTAAAAAATATTTTTTTAAAGTGTTAATTTTGACCCTTTTTTTATCTATAAGAAATATTGGACCATAAGCAGTCGGGGGGGAGGGACATATGCATATGTCTACAGTTTGTAATAGAGCCCGACCCATAAAGGATTTTTAATGCCGATATCGATACAAATATTTGGTGATTTAAAAATCTGATATTCCGATGTATATTTAAAAAAAAAAACATTCAGAAACGACCTAACAAAACATCAACAGATTTCCCTATGATTAGTTTTTTGTAGTTATTTATGAGTCCTTACTAAAATAATATGATAATGCAGTTTAAAAATAAACTTGTTTTATTGTCACAACAGAACAGAGGAACATGAAAATATATTAAAGTTCTGATAAATAAAATAAGATATGAAACTTAAAGGGTTAAACACGAGTGTTGCCAACAGGGAGGTTGTAGAGCGCCCTCTGGTGGACAAACTATTCAACACCAACAATCACAACATGGTTGAAGGGTGTTTCGTCCATTTTTATTTAATTCTTTTAATATTCATTTATCGGCCATTATAAATGCCGATACCGATAGTTTGGCAAATGCCTAATATCAGCCGATAATCAGTCCTTCCAGAAAAAGTTCTCCAGAAAAGAGTTTTTTTGTGATTGTTGCGGTCAAAAATCCTTGATTATGGGGCACGTTTTCTTAAAAAATGCGACGGTATATGCGGGATATTTATGCAATTTTATGCGATGAAATTGCGGGAACTTACAAAAATTGCGGGGACTTGCAAAAACTGCGGTTTGATGAAAAAGAGAAAAAAAGTGATTCCCCCAACACCCTGCTTTTCGATGATGTTCACATCGCGTAATTACGTCACTTCATAACGTTCCCATGGCAACAGGGGAAAAGGGAAAATGGCTGCTCTTGTGTGAAATAAACATTTTTCAACTTTCTGCTAAGATATATTATGTGACTTTTTTGCAACGAAAATGCGGGGATTATGAAATCATGCAAGCCCCGCATATTTTGCGCGGAAATCGGCAGTTTATGCGGCGAAAGTGCGGCGTATTTGAAAAAATGCGGCCCCCGCATAAATATGCGGACTTTGGCTGATTATGCATTGAATTATGCGATTGCATAATCGCGTTTTTCTGGAGGGACTGGATAACACTGGCCCGCCGATATATCGGTCAGGCTTTAGTTTGTAACCAAGAGAATAAGATTAGAATAATCTAGTATTTAGAGATTGGTGGAGGTCAAATTATCCAGTAATCCGGACAGAAAATTGTCTGATAAAAATCTGCTTTCCTTTCCTGTAAATCACCTCACAACAATTTATCTCGTTGGTCCAGACCTCCAGGTTGGGAACTGCAGCTCTATTCAGCGCTCACATGCTTGGGGTTGAAGCAGCACGGACTGAGGCAGGTGGAGGCAGAGGAGGGTGAAAGGAATAATGCCCTGCAGTCCAGCAGAATGGTAGTACGGTTTATTAAAAGGGGGAGGGGGGGTGGGGGGGGGAAGACAAGTAGGGGGTGTATCAGAGAGCTTCACCCTTAGCCCTTCCACCCGAGGCTGCCTGCAGCTCTCACAGTGACTCCCTCTTTCCCCCCTCCATCACTCCACATCCTTTTTTTCTTTCCCCCTCCACACTCCTTTTGACCCCTGGGGTTCCACTCAACCGCTGACCCACATTAACTACACTCTGCCACAATTACTGATCGCACAGGCCTCTGGGTGGCATGGGATACATACTCAACCTCTCTTCGCTTCTTGCACCCCCTCTCTCACTGTTCCCTCTTCTCGCTCTCTGTGAAGCTGTACAAATGCCCCTTAATGTGTGTAATTTATGGGTGTCAAAAGGGCCGCTGAGTGACAGCAGGGATGGGTGTGGGGGAGGAGGTGGGGGGAATGACAGGGAACACATTTTGAATTTGACAGCGCAATAAAGAACAGATTGTCAGATGGAAAAATAAAATAGGGGAGAGGACGAGTGGATGGCTTCAAACAATGCCGCGGCGCTGACGGGCATTTTGGCTGATGTTCTAATCCCGTCAACGCAGGAATCGGTCCAGCTCGGAGGAGAAAAAAAAGCACCAATGTCACCTCCCCTCCAAATCCTCCCTACCTCCCTCCCTCCCTCGCTGCAAAGACAACAAGAGCACTTTTCCGGAAATCAAAGCTGCTTTCTGGTGCTCTGCAACTTCGCTCATAAGCAACCATCTCTCTCTCTATCGCTGAGGCATGCAAAAGTGTAAACATAGAGGGGGGGGGGAAAAACCAGACACACAGAGACGAGCTGAAAATCCACACACACACACACACACACACACACACACACACACACACAAAAAAACACACACACACACACACACAAACACACACACACACACACACACACACACACAATTTCCCATTAAAATCCACCTGCAGCTGCTCTTTAATTGGGCCTGGGTAGACGGCTAAAAAAGCTAACGCCTAGTTAAGGCGATATAATTGGCCGCTCTGCTTTAGGAAAGAATGAAATAAATCAGTCCTCCATCTCAGCTCGGCCCCGTCTCAACTGAATCCATTAGAGCAGATAATTGTCTTGGACGGCAAAGCGTTCGCTTAGCGTTGCCACAGCTGAGCGAGAGGAAACAGTTGGCGTGCAGTTTCAAAAGCCGACGTCTGCCATTGGACGGGCGTGGGTCCCTGGACGCGCCATCAGAGCGACTTTTCATCTGAGCAGTGATCAAAATTCTAAAGGCTGTAATCCGCCCGCGTGCGTTTATCTCCAGGCAGTCCCCCCCCCCCCCCCGCCCGAATCGCCATCGGATTTTGTCTTGTTTTTTTTAGCCATCGAGGTGACATTTCAGGTTACAGAGGAGATTTAAAAATGATGGCTAATGTGAAATGCATTTCACAAGTCCAGGTCCAATTAATTACCTCTCGCGGGGCGGCACCGCTTGTACTTTTAGTTTTTAAGGTGGCTTATATGGAGGAGTCAATTGTTGCGAGGCGAGGAGCATTAACTGCCGCACTTAAAGAGGAAATTTCCCAAGATCCTCTGTGTCTATCGTCGGTGCTAAACACTCGTGGCTGTGATGTGGCTCCCTGCTCTTCCCCAGAGACCAACTGTCAATCAAGCCGTGTGGGTGGCAGCGTGTTGTGTCTGTTCTCAGATTTAAAGGTTTGATTTCCTACAGGTGGCCCTTTCGTCTTTGTCTTTACAGCCGTGATGTTCAGGCAGAAGGCTGAATCACTCCTGTGCTGCAGTAATCAGCGACAGAGGACTTGGTTTCGGCGAGGGCCCAGTCATTTCAAGACCACATCTAACCATTTCAAGACCATATGTTTTCTAACCAATTGCTATTTCAATTGAAATTGCATTTACTTTTTTTACGATTTCTTTTTTGTGTGTGGCATTTTAGGCCTTTATCTTACCTGAAGATGGTCCAGTACCGAAATGCGCCTAGTATTAAACTTGATATATTTTTTTGCTTAGATAGTTAGACACGAAAGGGGAGAGAGAGGGGGGAATGACATGGCACTTTCTGGAGAGTTTTGTGCAAAGAAATGGAGAAATTGAGTCTTACATGATATGTGCAAAACTGCAAGGTTAAGAGCCTATACTTTGCATTGTTGTAGTATCAACAGGTATTAGGGCATTTAGCATTTACATTACTGTTAATCAGTCATCACTTGATTACACATTGTATTACCTTGTTATGATATAAGAAGTGACCCATACAATGTGTCAAACAATGTGCCACATGAAGGGACAGTGCAGCATATGAACAGCTGAGAAGACTTTTATTTTTTTTTTACAGTGTGTTGCTGTATGTGACAAAAAAAAAGTTGTAGCCTAAAAAACGCGTGACATCGCTTAGAGCGCTTTAAAAATGGTGCAATGTTGGTTAGGGAAAAATCGAATCCTGCTCCCCCTTGGAAATCGGTGAGAGTGGAGGTAGTCTTGCATTGCCAGATCTTCCTCCACAGCGCTGCGGAGGACCCTCTAGCTCACACGGTCACACTCAAGGCCCGCGGGCCAAATCCGATCCCTTGCTAATTTTGATCCGGCCCCTTATATACATTTAGGTTCACAATACATTTTGGCCCACCTACTTTTTGTCACTTTTCACAACGTTTTTTTCCAACATTTTTGCTGCTTTTTCCAAACGTTTTTGGCATTTTCTTCAACATTTTTGTCGACCAAACTGTACGTGAGAAGACTATAAGAGACATATAACAATAATACAGTCAAAGATATTTGACTTTTCCCATGACATAAAAACAATAAACTTTATGTCTGGCCCTTGATGTGATTCTCATTTTCTAGTGTGGCCCTTAGGGAAGTTGAGTTTGACACCCCTGCTCTAGCTAGTCCGCACAGCATTCCGGGATGGGAGAAAAACTACAGACACATGCATGCAGCGAGCACATCGACCAGCCAACGGAATTCATGTTAATCAACTGCACAGTTGTCATGACAGTCGCCAGCTTAAACTTTCATTTGCTAAAGTTTAAGACGCAGTTGAATATGTAAGTTACAATACAAATAGCACTCTTACGAATAGTAAGTTTTTCCTCTGTGTTAATTGCAGGCTGGAGAGACAACGTCGCTTTATGAGATAGTGCTTTCATGTCTTTTTAAGAATCCTCAATTTTAACGACTCCTTTCCGTTACACACTGTTCATTTCTCTTTTGATTTATGTTGTTATTTTTATTTTTTTAATGATTTCCGGGCCATGGTGTGCACTGAGACTCTAATGTGGGATATAGCCCGTTAATGAAGACATTAAACTTATTCTGTGCATGTGTGAAGTTAAGTGTGTGCGTGTGTGTGTGTGTGTGTGTGTGTGTGTGTGTGTTTGTGTGTGTGTCTCAGAAGCTCATGTGGACAGGCTGTATCATTAAGATAAATGACATAGCGTGTCCCCTGCCAAAACACAGACACACACAGACACACAGACACACACACACACACACTGAAACAAACCCGTCATGGCGCTTAAGGTTGTGTTTTAGCAAAAGGACCATTTTCTGTTTACCCCTCTGGCTCTTTGTCTCATTCTCTCTTTATCTCTCCGTCCATCTCTATCTCTCTTTCAGCACAAAATGCCAAATTGCTACGTTTCTCACTCGCTCCCCCTCCTCCCCTGCTCATCCACTCATCTGGTTATTAACTCAAAACACATTAAACCAACAGTAGTGCCATGATATTCCCCAGACCGCCCTCGTCACAATATCCCACGCTGCCTGAATGCACACACCTGGGTCAAACTACCAAAATGGATTCTGCATTACACACAATAGTGACACAATTCCATGATGTAGGGCCAAAAACAACATATCTGGGAACTTATTAATTAAAGGAAACCTGACTGAGGTTTTGGCTTCTCACTAACCTAAACAGGCTTCAAGAGATCATTTAAAGTATTTGCAATATGGATTTTTGCAAGCTGATTTATTTGGAATAATGATATTCTTTCACGCCAGAAATATGTTCGCTCGAGACATTGTACTCTTGTCAGGCTGAAGAAGCCTCTCAAACTGCCCTTAGGACCGTGACGTGAAGCCAGATGATGGCAATAATGAAATAGAGGGATTACGCTGATCCACAGATATCCACTTCCTGGTTTGGCGTGCAAAACTATGTTCCAGACAGAGCTCTGAGCGAGCGTTAAGTCTTGGGTTTTATCTTTGACGTCCTGTAATGCCATTTTGTAACCATGTTTTACAACAAACCGGACATGCTGGTGCAATCAAATGAAGAGAAAATAGATAGCTTTAGGTCAATTCGCAGAGACTGATGAATTGAGCGGATTTCAAGACGTGAATCAGACCTGAAACACACGCACACGCGGGGGATCCAAACAAAACGGGAACCGACGACACAGAGGAGTTGTGGAGGCCTGTAGCCGCGCTCGTACAACTTTTACTGCGTCTCAGTGGGACTAGCAAACTCATTTAAATCCAAACGGCTGCTTTTCGAAAAAAACTAAAATAGTGCCCCTGGGTCGCCACTGGGGCATCAGAGTGGGCTCATTTGCCCCAAATGGCTTAGATGCTTTTTCAAACAGCACCGTAGCTAATTTGAAATAAACACACAGAGGGGAAGAGAGGGGCCACAGTTTCCCTGACGCCGGTGCAATCACCGCCGGCTCTGGCGCAACAATGAAACTGGCAAGGGGGCCATAGCAGTTGAGCGGGTGCAGATGAGGCCACCCGCCTTACTTAACTATGAGAAAACAACAACAGTGCTCAAAGCCTGCCAATAACAAGGCCAGTCAGAGCCTAATCCAATACATGTTCTACATTTAATCTCAAAACATTTAGAAAGAGAGACAGCTAAAAAATGAGGCATATGGAGAGAGATTGCCCTTCAAAGAAGAAAAAAATAAAAGGCAAGGTAGGTGGATGTGTTTTTTTTTTTCACCCCCTGCAGAAGTGGCGGGGAGCGATACTGTTGACTCATCGTCAGCCCGACAACTCATTTCAAGGTGTAGTGAAAAAGGAAGCAGGAGATTTGAGGAAGCTGAAGGACAGGGGGGGAGGAACTTTGGCCCCTTTTTTTTCTCCTCAGAAGCAGCAGCAGAGAAAAAGAGAGGTGGGAGAAGAGACTGGTGGGAAGAGGAGTCATCTCAAGGCTAAGAACAAACACAAAGCGCATGGCAAGTGTGTTTGTGTGCAAAAATATGAGTTGATTTGGGTCTGGGCAGAACGCTGTCTCCAGGCTTTCATGAGCTCATATGACTCAGTCAGAATGAGGGGGAGGGAGGGAGGGAGGGAGAGAGGGAGAACAACTAAAAACAGAAGCAAACTCAGTGTGTGGGTGTAGAAGGGTGAAAGACACCACAGCTTTCCAATTCAACTTCAAAACAAGATCTCAATAGCATGTCATTGTTTCGGAATTTGTGTCACCTTGGCCACCTCTCCGACTGTCTCCGATAAAAGCTTTTCACACTCATCTGAGAAATGTAAGTTTTTATGAATAAGGAAATTGTATTCAAATGTAATGTTACCGTTAAACTAAAATACTTCTAATAGGTCCCTGAACCGAAACGAAAGCCTGCTCCATTTTTCCTTCGCAGTTTTCGCCGGTGCTTCTTCTTCTTCTTCTTCTTCTTCTTCTTCCTCTTCCTCTTCCTCCTCCTCCTCCTCCTCCTCCTCCTCCTCCTCCTCCTCCGGGAAAACCCGACCGCGTTGCATTGTGGTATACGGGAGTTAAATGTAAGGTACATCGTATGTACACTCAAATTAGCAGTGCATTGTGGATGTTTTATACTGGACTATAATAGTGAATGAAATTAACCGCGGAGAATTCAAACACCACTACAAAATGGCGAACACACTATACAGTGTGTGGTGTAATATCATTTCTAGCTACATATAGATAATTCATATATGGCCTAAATACAAGTTATAGAATGATCAGATAAAAAGTGCACTTTTCCGTGATAGGGAACGGATTCCAACACAGCTACAGAGTTGGGTACTAGAGGGTGACACGGGAATCAATTGTCGCTCCCATCCCATCCCGAGCCCACGAAAATACCCCCGTCATATCCCGATGAAAAATCCTGTCCTGCCAAATCCCGAGAGAAAGACTCCCGAATCCCGTCCCGCTCCCGTTTCGTTCCCTATGTTGTCCCTAAAGTTATCAGAGTCTGTAGCGGACTCTGTCGTGGACACGCGCTTCCCACCGCGAGCAGGCTCGCACGCCACCGGGCAGAAAAGAAAGAAGGAAAAATGAGACGTTGTCCGTCGCTGTCTGGAGGATAACTAGCCACTTGATATGCGCGTTTGGTTGATCGCGGTCAAATCACTGAGGTTGCCTCGAAAATTTTGGCTACACTATGCGTGCGTTACCTGCAGGCCTAGGCCATTTCATTAGGGAATTCCTAACGGAGATCTTCTCACACTCAAAACACACATTTCTCCGTCCCGCTCCCGTTGATTTCTATGCTCTATTCCGTCCCTATCACGTTACCGACAGTGAAATTGACTCCCGTACCGAAAAATTGTCACCCTCTTTTGGGTACTGTTCACAAGTGGAATTCAGTTCTGGTTAAACAAAAGTGCAATATTATATAATAGCGTAGCCGTGTAACTATATATATATATATATATATATATATATATATATATATATACATACAGTCATGTGAAAAAAATTGTAAATTAGTAAAATAAGTTGACTAAAAAGAGGAATAAAAAAATCATCTTTTGAAAATTGATCTTAATGCCTTAATTAAAAAATGAGGAAAAATCAAACCTTTAAGGGCACCAATTTTCTTTGTGAATGAATAATGTATCGTAAATAAATAAATGCTCTTCCTTAAAATACAGGGGGCATAAGTCAGTACACCCCTGTGTTAAATTCCCATAGAGGCAGGCAGATTATTATTTTTAAAGGTCAGTTATTTCATGGATCCAGGATACTATGCATCCTGATAAAGTTCCCTTGGCCTTTGGAATTAAAATAGCCCCCCATCATCACATACCCTTCACCATACCTAGAGATTGGCATGGGGTACTTTCCATAAAATCATCTCTCAATGCAAATCAAACTAGCTGTTAGGCTAACTGAAATAAAAAATGGGGATAAGGAATATCATAGATGGGTCTATCATCACCCATTGGCAAATGTATCAACATAATCAGATATCATTCATATTGAACGTGTCGGAACATATTCCCACGCATGGCGGGTTTAAGCCATTAAGTGGCCCCGCAACAGTAATTTACAATTGGGACCCTATTGACTCGCCCTGTGGGCACTACACTCCAAGTTACCAGTGCACACTGCAGACCATACAGTACATGGCAGCTCCCCGATAGGCTTACACAACCCAGAGATTAACCAGTACTCCAACGCGGGAGCATTACTAACTGGCCCCCGGGTTTTCCAAATCCAGAATAGCTAATAATACCCATGTGTGTTTCACTGTCAAAGTTATTAAATGCATAAATCAGTCAATCATGCCCATACATACTTAATTCAATTCCAGTTTTCTGGCAGATGAGTGTTTACTTGCTTCATTCACTTCATCCCCGCTGATTCCTGTTTTGTTTCCTGTGACACTTTGAAACTTCTCTTGCTATTTGCTTTACAGTTGGATGGAAGCCCCGCGTCTCCCTCCCTGTCCCCCTCTCTTTTCTCTTTGCCTGTCTTTACTTTCCTCCCACTCTCCGTGTCTCATCAGGAGTGTCATCAGCCCCCACTACGCTTGATGCCTGTTAATATGGCAGCGCTATTGTGTGCCCGTTCGTTGCTGCTGTCTCTATTGTTTGCTCTCGCACTTGACGAATTCATCAAAGGGAAAAAAAAAGAAAGAAAAAGGAACGGGAGAAAATAGCTGCAAATCGTGCACCTTCGCACAATTGACTGCGTAAGTCTGGCGGGGCGAGTCTTTGTCTTCAAATGGTGCACGAAATGTGTGTTTGCTTCTGTTATTTTGCACATATATCATTTGTTCTGCCATTAACTAGGTGGGATGGCCCACTCAGCCACTGACTGCTCCTGTATCTGTCTCTGTGTGTGTGTGTGTGTGTGTAGATATGTACAAGTATGTATATCTGTGTGTGTCTGTACGAATATCTACGTTCAATGTGTTATGTCTGCATGTCCATATGACTGAACATGTTTATGAGTCTCTTTTGTGTATGTGTCCATTCAAATCTGCATCTTAAATTACGGTAGCAACAATAAATTTGAACATATTACAAATGAAAGTCTTACATCAATAGCATAGACTATTTTCATACTTTCAGGTGAAAGGAAAGCATAACAAAGTCAAAAAGAAAGACAGCAAGAAAGAAAAGAGAAAAATGAGGAAGAAGATAGGGGAAAAGGAAGCAAAGACGAAAGAAAGCAAGACAGAAAAGAGAAAGGAATGAAGGAAGGAAAAGAAAGAATAAAGGATAGAAAGTAAAGAAGAAATAAAATTGGGAAGAAAAGAAGGAAGTAAGGAAGGAAAGAAGTAGAGGAACGGATGAAACGGATGAAAAAAAGTCAGAAAAACAGGGCAGAAAGTAGGTAGGAAAAAAGGAAAAGAAGAAAAGGAACGGAGGGAAGAAGGGAAAGATAAAAAAAAAAAAAATTCTGAATCTCCTACAGTCATCAGATCAGTGCAGTCAACTAAAACATACAATATTTCCCTCCGAGAGGGAAATAAATTGAGTCAACGAAAAAAGAAGCCCGTGCCTGAGCGTGTCCCATGTTGTCGTACCTTTGCTCTGTGGAGGGTTCTGGCTGCGGTCTCGGAGTATGTTGATCTGGTAGACGGCGCCGTACGGCTCAAACAGCTCCTTCAGCTCCTTCTCTGACCAGGAGCGCGGGATCTGACCCACAAACATCTTGATGGCGTCCGGGTCCGGCTGGTCTGAATGCTCCAGCGCCCCGTTCATCTTCCCGGCTGTGCCGTTACTGTTAAAGAGACCAAAAACAGACCGTTAGGAGCTTAGAGATAAATCATATTCATACCACTGACAGAGGTAGCTGGAGACTTGTGGTCCCCTACGAAGGTTTTCCTCATTTTGTCTTCTGTGGTAGGACTTTTTGGAGATTTCTTAGAACCGGTGACCATTTAATTTTGAATATGTAGCAATCTAATGATTTAGTGTTTATGAATTCCGACACAGCGCCATTATACATCTTTAAAGGTCCCATATCATGCTCATTTTCACGTTCATACTTGTATTTTGGGTTTCTACTAGAACAAGTTTACATGCTTTAATGTTAAAAAAACACATTCTTTTTCTCATACTGTCCCTCCCCCTGTCTTAAAAGCTCTATTTCAGCGCCTGTCTCTTTAAGCCCCCCTCCCGATGAAAGCCCAGTCTGCTCTGATTGGTCCGCATTTCCGGATGTTACCGCATCGGAGATTTTTAAGTCTCTGCACCGTCATTGCAGCAGGGGAGTGACTGTAACGCCACTGTAGCGGCACTTTCTACCTCTACTATATAGTATAGGTGTGACATCACAATCGTACGGAAGTTCTGACGGCTCGTTTAAAGGGACAGCTTCTGAATAAGGGCTGTGTATTTCTATGTGGTTTAAACGTTTTATACTTTCACAGTATTTATATATAGCACCTCGACCTGCTTTATAATAAAAAATAAGACATGGAAATCTCCCTTTTTACAATATGGGACCTAACTGTCTTAGTTTGAGTTGTATTTGTTTGCACAATCATGCAGAAGATGTAGAAGGTAACATAAAATATAGCATTGCTGTGAAAACCTTTACAAAAGCTATGAAAAACAGCTTTGGTTTTAAGCTTGGTGGAAATGTATTTTTTAGACAACCAATGGGTTTTAAATTGGATGAAAGATCTTTCAGAGAATTTTCTGGAACCATAAAGTGGTTTACCCTGGACAGAGACAATTAGTGCGCCACAATAACAGAAAGCAATATCCACAAGACAGAAAGACACATACAAATATAAGTAAAGTAAAGTAATTTTAACCAAACAAGAGAACACATTCCCTAAAGACAGAACCCCTACATCTAATTGAAAGTTGATATACAGTATACCCCCAGAACTTCATTTTCAACACAGTGGCCTCTAAAACAGCCTTTAGGCCATCACAGGAACACAGTGTGAGAGCCACACTAACACAAATCCTCTCCTTACAGCAGAGATGGCTTTCCATACCGAATTTACAGACCGATACCCCTAAAGCTGGCAATTTCTATATACACTTACGCGACACATCAGGAAACAGACATATAACGCTGACCCTAAAAGTGGATTTTTGATGGTAAAGATGTGGCAGCGGATCTCTTCAGGATGCCAGTAAATCCACACTGTAGGACTGAGCTGAACGCACATTTTATTCCTGGCATTTTATTGCAAAACAACAAACCCTACATACAAAATATACCGTATCTGCAGTTTTTTTTTCCCCACTCAGCTGTTGACATGTTATCTGCCGTTTGTACGAGCTGTGACGACGAGCAGAGACACTTGATGAATGTACGTATGCCTGCAGTCCACTGCGCTGCATGTGTGCACGACTGCACGTTTTGTGCATGCTTGCATGCGTGAGTGAGTTCTGGACAAGAAGCATGCGCCCTGTTAACGCTGTGGTTGTGCGTGAGGATTAGGCTGCAGAACCACTACAGTAAACTTCCAGGCCCTCTTAACAGGACACAGATGCTTACATGCCGCTCACACTGGCTATGTTTCCACATCTGGAATGCATATGCAATGGAGGTGAAGTGCTTGCACCCTTTTCACCGCAGAGCTTCAACACTTATCTTCCCAAAACACACGCGTCTGTCCACGCGCTTGGAACGCTGACTGGAGCTACGGCGTCTCTTGTCGTCGGCGACGAATAAAGGCGAGTAAACACTTTCACCAGCGAGGCCCGTACGGAGATGAGAACGGCACGCGAGCTCGCACGAGGCAAAGCGCGACTGTGTTTGGAGGACAATCATAGGCAAACGGATACAAGCGTGCACACACACACAGACGCACACACACACACACACATCACTGCCGTCGAGGCCTGTGGTCTACTTAAGATGGCTGAAAACCAATCCAATGAAACCAAAGTCAATGGCTGGGCTGTTTTATTGCTCCACTTTCCCTTTTGTTATTCTCGGAAGGAGCGAGAAGGAGCATTATCTTAAGAGGCAAAAAGAAAACAAAGCCAAATCCCGAGCTTGGTTAGCTGACAACACTAATACCACGCTATAAAGCTCAGCAAGAGAGGAAGGGGAGGGGAAAAGAGAGATATGGAGAGAGAGAGAGAGAGAGAGAGACTGGGAGGGAGGGAAGAAAAAAAACCATCCAGACCTTTGAACGCGAGCCATCCATCTTTTGCAGAAAGAGCCGAGGCGCTCTGCAGAAACGCCCAATTCTTTAAAGGACTTAAAGGACATGTCAAATAAAAACGCCCGAACCGGAGAAGGAGTCAACGAGCCAAAGCAGTGCTAACAGTCCTCGAGGGCGACGACCGCTCCTCGCTAAGCTGGCCGATAAATCGCGGTGGGCCCTGGCGCCGAGGGAGCCCCGAGGGTGGCGGCTGATAGGGTGGGTGGAAGGTGTGGAGGGAAGGAAGGGATGGAAGGAGCGGGGCTGGCGGGAGTTACTGTCCCTATCACCGGGCTGATGTTAAGGCGCACAAACGGCAACGACGGTACTGGACGAGCCTTGGCGGTCGCTGGGTTCAGACTGCAGCACATCGTCCCTTCGTCCTCGGACACACACACACACACACACACACACACACACACACACAACACACAGAGCTTATGTGTGTGCGAAGGCAAAATGGCAGAGAGAGAAAGAATAGCTGGAGACAATCCCTCATTGTTGGCTGTTTATGTGAGGCCTGCGGGGACTGAACGAGTGCACCGGGGGAGACGATACAATAGCCAGTGTCAGAGGAGCTCCTCCCTCGGCCAGTACACTGGCCGCCCTGTGCTCCCCCCACCTTTCACTCCGCCCGCTAAGACAATGAATAGGGTGACACTTGCAGCCACGCGGCGTACGAAGCGCAGAACTGGCTCGTGGAGATTACACGCTCCGTCTTTTCCCGAAGGTGGTTGGGAGTCGGTGACTTTCCTCACTACAAAGGAATGAGCGCTTCTTCCATCGCCCCCATGGCCAAGACTGACAAGGTGTTATTGCAAGCAGACAGAGCTTTAGCGTGTGTGTGTGTGTGTGTGTGTGTGTGTGTAGATGTTTGCGCGAGTGTGTGAAGCTCAGCAGGAGAGTGTCCTGGGGCTTGGATTAAGTCGTTGAGTGGATCCACTCCTGCCACAGCCTCTCCATCTCCCTCCCGCTTTCCCTCTTCTTCCTCTTCTTTTTCCACCTCTCCCTCTCAATTTGAGCCAATTGTTTGCCTTAATGGCTTAACTATTGCTTCCATCACTCCGCTCTCCCTGCAGCACAGGGCCGTGACTGAGGACTGATCTACACCGTGTGTGTACATATACGTGTGTGTGTGTGTGTGTGTGTGTGTGTGTGTGTGTGCTCAGCCAGACTGCAAAGAATAAAAGTGTCTGTATAGGTCTTTAAAGCAGCTGCCAAGGGCCGTTATTCCCTCAACTCGCACTCCCATTAGACAGCAGGCTCGCTCATCCAAACCACAGCTGACCATGAAATCTCATGTATTTATTCATTCATCATCTTCATTTTACACTCACAGCTCTTCAGACCTCGCCTTTATTAAAAGGGATTGGTCAACGTTTTGGCAAACGCACTAATTGGCTTTCTTTCGACAGCGAAGTGAGAAGATCCAATATCGTCTGGTTAGCTTAGCTTAGCATACACACTGGAGGCACGGGGGAAACAAATAGAACGACAAGTCTCTCTCCAAAGTCTTCCAAAGCCTCGTAACCAACATCACTACAGTAACCAAGCTACTGTAAAATCAATATATAATGCATACAACAAGACAGGAATCAGATTTCTCTCTGACCCCTGCCCTCACTTTGGAAGCATGTCTTTTGGACAGACAGCGCAGTGAGAGGACAGGCGCTGTATTGAGAGAGCACCAAATAGTCAAAAGTTTAGCTGTGACAACTTATTTAGACCTATTGAGGCTGCTACGTGTCAGTTTTAGTATAACTAGGACGCACCAAATCCAGATTTTTGGGGTTCGGCCGAATACCGAATCCACTGGTTAAGATTCTGCCAAATCCGAAACCGAATACCGAATCCTAGTCCACAGCGTTTTGGCTGCTGTCTGTAGATTCCTTCACACACAACTCGTATTCTTTCGGATGTTTCATACGCAAATCTTTTAACAGCGGCGATGTTGGGTATTGTTTAGGGTCCTCGCCACCACGAGACAAATCGCCATTGCAAATTGAACATGTAGCTGGACTTGAATGGCCTTCTTTTAACTGAAAGTACTGCCAAACAACAACTTTTTCTGCTCACGAGTTCCATTTTCACTTTCTCACAGCCTACTGCATTGAACGCTCCACCTACGTAAACAACGTCCCGTAATCAACGGCGCCGGCGTTGCGTCGACCAGCGTAGCGAGCGTAGTGCAAGCGTAGGGTTCGGTGGAAAAAAATTCTAAGGTTCGGTAGAAACCGAAGCCCATCAAAAAGCCCAATATTCGGCCGAATCCTGGATTCGGTGCATCTCTGACTAGGATTGAACCAAGTTACGGTATTTTGAAAACAAGGACGCACCACTAAATGTATAAAAAACTTTAATCTTGAACAGCAGTTTCCCAGTCTAAAGTATTTGTCATGCACATGTAAAAAGAAAGCTGATGTGAACAATCTGAGCCTGTCAGTGGCGAAAACTTTGCCCTGTATGATTACATTGCAGCCCGGTTCGCAGCTGCCGGTTACAGCGTTCTCGGTCAATACTGGACCAATTTCAAAGATTTCTGTTCACATTAGTCACTCAGACACCAACGTAGGCGTGCTGCATGACACGAGAAACGCATGCGATATGCTATAACATTAAATATCGCGATAATGATACTCCTTGCGATAAATAAACAGATATTAAAGTGTTCTCAGTTCTGCTTCTTTCAGTATTCTGCTGAAATACAACAAACTGCTTGTGGAATTTTTAAACAAATGAAAAGAAATCATTTCCAACATTCTTTTATTGAATTGGATATAAAAGGCAGCTCTAAAAAGGAGTGACAGTTACATTTTAAAGTGCAGTTTTCTACCAATATAAAATCTCTGAGTGTCTTTTGGGATATTTTGCAGCCTATTGGGATATGTTCATTGACGATGACGATAAAAAAAAAAAAAAACGATATATTGTGCAGCCCTACACCAATGCATGGGAAAACAGGGTCCAGGTTGAAAACTGTTAAGTGCATATAAACTGTCACTGTCAAACATGTATGGTCAGTATTTCAAGTAGACGGTATAAGGAAAATAAGGGCTAGTCTAAGTCTCCATAGATGAAGAGTAAACAGGGACACCGATGAGCAACCTGGAATACATTAACGGCCTGCTATCCCCTCTGTTTGCCTTGCTAACAGCTGGACTCCAACAGGCAGCCAGATAGGAATATGCTACAAAAAAACAGACAGTGGGAGAGAGACAGAGAGGACGAGCGACGTAGGTAAGAGTGGGAACTAAAAGAGAGCGAAAGAGTGCTGGAGACGAATGCAGACGAGCCAGGGCCAGGTCCAGGTCCAGGAGTAAGCACAGCTCAGAGCTCAGCACGAAAACCAGGCACACGTACATACACGCAGACACACACACGGGCTACAGTCGAGGCTGGCTGGGTTGATCCCCCTGCTGTTTATCCCTTCTGTTTCTGCTCTAAAACACACATCCTCTCTGACTCCCTTAACCCCTCAATCGCAGCGCGCACACGTGCCACCAAACAGCCCTCACACACACACACACACACACACACACACACACACACACACACACACACACACACACACACACACTTCAGTCTGTTCGTGGAAGGGCCGAGCTGTCACACACTTCTTCTCATTGGAAGCGTGTTTGCAGTGTGTGTAACGGTCCCACAGGGGAACTAATCTCGTTGACAAGCAGAGTGAGAAACATCAGTTCCCCCCCGAGGGAGCAGGGCAGCCAAGGTCAGCTAAACACACAGACACACACACACCCCTAGACACACACACGTACCGACATGTTAATACACACACGCAGACCTGGGCAGTCACATCTCCTCACACCTTGACAGATTCTTCCACAACTTTCACACAGACACAAAACGTGGACGATGCTGACACAGAGGCACAGATAACTCAAGGACTGAGCGCTAATTTAATTTTGTATCATGACGTGCTAAAAGACATGTGAGCTCACGTTTTACAATATGGGACCTTTAAGGGGCGCTTCTCCTCAACATGATAAAGAAGACAAAACACACACCGACTAACTTGAACCACCGTGCCCACGAGCAGAGACGTACAGCCCACTAGAAAAACACACACACAATTCAATCCATAGTCCTGAATATCTTCTGCCGCTGTATCAAACTGTAAACAAGATTAGCAAGTTCACCACAACACACCATGAGAGACATGCTCCCCCCCCCCCCAACCCCTGAATCCCACTCTGTAACTGATTTTGTCATCGGCGGGGCGAGGCGGATTAGTGACTCAAACTAAATGAGTGGCGTACTGTATCGACTGATTTATTTGGAACGCTTCTAGTTTCTCCTGTAAGTGACTTACAGCGAGGTAAACTGGCTCCCGGGGGCCCTGTTCCGAGCCAAACGAGGGAGTGTGATATTGCCTGTGATTCACTTGAACTTTACAATAAGCAATATTCCGCCCCCACCCTGGGTACAGCACTGTGACAGCTGCCGCCGGAACGCGCTGTATACAGCACATTTCACACATTCATTATCAAGGTTTCTGTGCTGTCGGTGGGGCGCGAGGGTGGGGGGGCATAGAGAGGGAGGACAGCTTTGATGGAGCTAGCATCTATGAATGACCGTGACCGGCTGAAAGAAAGAAAGAAACTGGCTCTATGTGAGGCTGTGTGTTTGCCTTCATGTGTGTGTGTGTGTGTGTGTGTGTGTGTGTGTGTTTTTTTTTTTGCATTTGCATTTGCGGTTGCCATGGAGACGTGACAGTGCACGCGACGCGAGGAAACGATCACATAAATGTCACAGTGGCTAATGAAGCTGCACCGGTGCCCCGACGCTCAGCTAGCTCTGTGCTAACGAGCTACCGCTAATGAGAGGAGACACACACACACACACACACACACACACACACACACACACACACACACACACACAGTATGAAGAAAACCCAGTGATGCATGACACACATGGATACAAGTGAAATGCGTCTCATTTTGCTCGTTCCTCACGTCTCACATTTTCCTGCGTGTATGAAAACACTGGAGGAGCCGGCACTGTTCCTTTCAGAAATAAAGATGCTGCAGTCGCTGGCCTGTGCAGCGTTGGGATCTGTGGCAAGTTAAGCTCTCTTTATATGGCTACTTGAATTAAACTGAACATTGATGACAATGTAAAACCTTTGCTCCGCAGGAAACAATATCGATATATAGATATATAATAGATATTGTTTCCTGCGGAGCAAAGGTTTTACACGCTCTTTAGAATTGGCCTACATGAATGAAAACTGCCATTCTTATTGGACAAAACATAGGTATTGTTCTTCACCTTAATGTTTTGTGTTTTTATGCTGACCTGTTGTCTGTGAAGTTGTTGTTGTCGAAAAAAGGACCCCTGAATAAAGTCTTTTGTATATTGTCTTATTTGACCTTATCTCAGTGCAGATACGGTTGAAAAAGCTCCGGAATAAGTGAACCTTAAGTTACGAATATCTTATCATAAATATGTGCTCACAAGGTCAAGAATGAATCCCTGCACTCATGTATATGAATAGCTTTCATTTTTTTTGCATTTGAAATTAATTATCTAAAAATAATTGAGAATATTTAATGTTTTTTTTTCCAATATATAAAAATAAAGAAACAAGAGAAGAACAGATGAAAAAATTAAAATCTGCAAAAAGATTCTAATTTGATAAGCCGACTCAAGCTATTCAGATCTGATAAGACAGACTCTCAACTCTATCCGTGGTATAAACCGTTTTTTTTTTTTTTTTTTTTTTGTTATTTGGTATCAATTCCTTTGAGAGATAATCAGCAGCTCAAGTTACGTTTCCCCCTTCACATTCCGAGTAAGCATAACTCAAGCAGCTCTTCATCACAAGAGGACCTTGCAGTGAAAAGTGTCCACTTGCAGCTGAAAACACAACAACATTTTGGGATCAAATTTGTGTGTGAATAATCTGAAAAAGATCTTTTTTTTGAATACACTGGAACCCCCCCCCCCAAAAAAAAAATAAAAATAAATAAATAAATGAGTCTTGTATGTGAATAACTGCAAATGCATCACGGCTGAGAGCTCAAAAGAAGAACTCAACACATTATTGGCATTTGAATATATCTATTCAAGCTGAAGGTTTTTGTTGACTCCATTTAAAAAACATAAACAGCATGTTTGTGTGAGGAGTTTCTTTCAAAGCCATTACAAATCTTACTCCACGTTTTATGGCCTGTTTATGTGCCTACGTTATTTAGGTTGCAAAAAGAAACTTGAACTGGTGCGTGCGTCATCCTCTCCTCCCGTACACACTGCAGACTTGCGTTTCATGGACTGCCCGAGAGCCTCGAGAAGAACACCCGTCGCATGTGGAGGAGTGGATTCACTTAGAGCGGGTGACACATTATAGTATTTTATAGCAGGGGTGAACTCCGAACTGTAGAGTAGAGCTACATGTACTGTATATCTACAGTAGCACATCTAAATCGACTGAAGATCTTTTGAACCAAAAAAAGCCGTGGAATATAGTATATATTAAAGCGCCCATATTATGCTCAGGTTCATAATTGTATTTTAAGGTTGTACCAGAATAGGTTTACATGGTTTAATTTTCAAAAAACACCATATTTTTGTTGTACTGCACAGCTCTCTCTCACTGCTGCAGATCCTCTTTTCACCTGGTCTCTGTTTTAGCTACAGAGTGAGACCTCTTTTCTTCTTCTGTACTATCTTTGATTGCACTCGCACATGCGCAGTAGCTCAGATGTAGATCATGTCAGCTAGCTAGCTCTAGAGACAGTAAAAGAAAGGCTGTTTCTCCAACTTCAGTCAGTTACAAGGCAGGATTAGCTGGGAGACTTCTTCTAAACGAGGGCGCACATGTAAGTAGTTCTTTTGTAGATTATGGTGAGCTTGTGTGTGTTGTAGCAGTGCTTTGCTATTGAGAACGAGGTAGCATGCTAACGCTAACGCTAGCATGCTAACGGTTGTGGTTAGTCAGCTCGTTTCGGCTTGTGACGTAGAAAGCCGTGCAGATTTTGAACAGCTCACTAGGAGACTGAAGGCAGGACTCATTCAGAAACCGTATCTCACTCAAAACAGCATGGATGGGTTTTTATCAAAGTTTGTATGCGTGTGGAAGCACCAGAGACACAAAAGAACACCCCAAATCCCAGAAAAAGTGATTTTTTTCATAATATGGGCACTTTAAAGTGCTTGTGCGAGTCCTAGTTCTTTTACTATAAACCATGTTTACTTTACATTTTTGCTTCAAAATCTTCTATTCCCGATACAACATAGCATGTTTTCTGGTAATTCAATAACTAAATAGTCTATATGAAATAGCCACACGGTAAAGCCTATGTTTGTATACGCCAATGTGAATTACAAACCTGCAAATGAAAAGTAGGGCTGCACGATATGAGGAAAATATCAAATTGCGATTATTTGAAATTGATATTGCGATACGATTCACGATATTGGAGGAAATTATCATTTTTGTATAATTATTCTCATTTTCATTGAAAATATTAAAATTAAATTACATTAAAATGATTATAGTGTGATTCCTGCGAGGATCGGTACCGAAACAAAGATTTTTTGCTTCAGTCTGTAGGATACGATTTGTAGGACGGGACGTCTCTGCAGCACCACAATACTTCATTTAGAATGGTTTGACACATATTTTGGATTTGACAAATATTGCGCCCCCCTGCAATTTGGATACTGCACTAGTCCATATTAATTGTGCAGCCCTAATAAAAAGTATAAAGAACTTATGTGCCAAATGAACATAACGTGCAACAGAACGTACAGTAAATATTGCCGTAACTACTGATATGGAAAAATACAGCTGAAATCTGTCAATTTATCAATTAGTCCACAGCTGACACAAGTATTCATTAACAGATAAGTTCTTGTCTTATATGACAGCATTTGTTGGTTGGTCATAAAAAAAGAACTATTTTGAATATCTTTAAGTCTTTTTTCACATTTTGTATATAATCAGAAGATTTTGCGTAACTATCGGTTGGTAGTTGCAGCCCTAAATTAGTCAGTTGACACAGATGTCATTTTCAACAATTGATAATCGATAATTAAAACAAATGCACCTTTAACTCGGGTCTCTTCATTCTTCAAATGAACTTTTATCGGGGGTTAAACTCAACCTTGACAATATGAAATGTTTTTCCCAAATATCCAATAAATGAATAAATGTAAAAATGTGATCTGGTCACCCAAAAATCCATAGGTTTGTGTCCGATGGGAGCACGAATGTGGCCAACAGACATGTTTGTACAACTAGGGGATAAGGAGATTTTTCTCATTGGAAAATCAAAAGCCTGGCTCAACGGTGGCGCTGTAGGAAAGCTCAAAAGGTCGCTAGAATCAATAGCATTCTTCCTCTTGGGGGTGTGAAGGAGCTAAGCAAATTTCAAGCACATCTGGTTTTCAAGCCTACAAATGGACAGATGGAGGTGATCACATGAAATAAAAATAAAAATGTTTCCACATGGGGAACATTTCTCATCAACCAACCCCGGCTCGAGGTCTGAATGTTTTTATGTATTTATTGTGGGGCGAGAAATAACTGTATTTTGGTAAAACTTGCTTTAGTTTGTCCCACTTCTTCCTCCTTCTACTTCGCCTGTGCAGTTCCTCGAATTATCTCCCCAAAATTATGCTTTCTAGCTTACGTCAGCATGACTTGGAGTTCTATCTGTGTGTGTGTGTGTGTGTGTGTGTGTGTGTGTGTGCGCACACGTGATAAAGGAAAGGAAGGGGAAAGGAATTAGAGCATCTTAAAGCCTCAACACCAGATTGGTCAAATCCAGGCAGCAGCAGCAGCAAAATTCCACCCTAATCTTTAGCACACTTCCTCTCTTCTTCACCCCCCGCCTCCTCTCCGTGTCTTGTTGCTATGGGAACAGCAGTGTCGGAGGGGCATGGGGTGAGGGTAGCTGGGGGGTACTGGGTGTTGGGTAGGCGGGTGTCTCTTTGGATGACAGTGCTACAATGCGCACACACACACACACACACACACACACACACACACACACACACACACACACACTATCCACGTTGACTCTCTTTTGTTTTTTTCCTCTCTTCTCCTCTTAGCTCGCGATTGGAAAAAGCCTTCAGCCGTCCCCCCCCCTTTCTCCTCCTTCATCACCTCCCGTTTCCCCTCACTCAGTCTCTCATGTTTGCGGGGCCTAATGAGAAGCAGCTTGTTTGTGGTGTGAGTCTGCGTGTGCGCCTGTGCGTCCGTGTGCGACCGTGTGATGAAATGGCAACGGCTCTGATTGTCTGGCATCTAGCTGTGGCTGCATTCTGCCAAAAGTCATCATCTGACTCGCCGATGGGGATGATGGCCCATTTGACTAATGCTCCTCCGCAAAACGGGCCAACAATGCCGAAGAAAGAGTGGACAGGGCGGGTTGGGCGGGTGGGGGTTGGTTCAGGACCATATCAGATTGGTACCGGTTCAATTCAACCGACCCAGATTTGGAAAGCCGATCAAAAGAAGTCACCAGGGCCTTTCGAGCATCCTTTGGCCGAGTGTCTTTGCGCGTGTGTTTTATAGCAAATCCTCGATATTCTGTACCCGTACAACATGTAACACCTCCACCACTGTGCCACGCTTGAACAATAACCCCCCCCCCCCTCGGTGTGTTCACGCACATCAGTTGTGACACCTGTAAAAGGGGACGACTGAGCAACAAAAAAAAAACACAGGGTAGAGACAGAAAATGGCGTGATAAGGGCACTGGGGAGAGACAAAGAGAAACACTCAGGGAGAGAAATAGAGAGGAGAGAAAAGGAGGCCAGTCGCCAGCGACAAAACACTACTGATTTAACAACACGAGTGCATTTGTTGAACTGGCTTCGGCACAATTGCGTCCCATTGTGAGTAAACCTGTAAGCCATTTGCAGCACAAAGGTTACAAAAGCCTGGATATCACCTCTATTAGCACTTGGCTGATGTATGACGCCAATAAAAACGACAAAACACACGTGGGGTGCCAAACTTGCAGGTGTGCCCGTTCTTCAAGAGCTCTCAGTGTGTTCCTGGGGGCCAGGACAGGCAGAAACCGCCTCTGACACTTTAATAAAGCACCATTAATGTGCTCACACACACACACACACAACCTCAGAGGGGAAGGAGTGGTAGTCACGGTGAAAGCGAAGAGAAGTTGAACACGGTGGCGACAGACAGCCGGAATAAACCTACTTATCGGGCAGCATGGGCGGGCAGTCATCAGACAAGGAAAAAAAAAAGCCCACAACTCACTGAGGAGTTACTTTTCTCTGCGAGGACACATCTGCAAGCTCTTGTTTTTACCGTAATTTTCCTCGTAGATCATTTCATGGTGGTTGCAACCGAGTGCGATTGTGTGTTTGACCTCAGACTCCCTTTAAGTACACAATACAACTAGGGCACTTTGTGCACATTCTTCAGTGTGGCGTCACAAACACAACAGCGCACATCCAGGCGACTATCCAGCGTTACCCTGATGTGATACATGTGAACGAAGGCACGCTTTGCCAAGCCCATCTACTCCTCTCTTCTCGTTTTCCCCTTCATCCCTTGTTTTCTTTCTCTTCCTCCCATTAGTTTTCATTTTGTAACCCCCTTCACTTTTGGCATGGGACTTAAAATATGTTGCAGTATCAAGACAGACCTCAGTGAATTTGAATCTGACGGACATATGACACGAGTCAAGTTTATTGTTTGGTCAGAACAAGTAAAAGTCAAGTCTCAAGTCTGGTTGAGACAAGTGTCAAGTCAAGAAAGGTGAAAGTCAAGCCTCAAGTCTTGTCAAGTCTCAGGTCCTAGAGGGCAGGTCCAAGTCTCAAGTTTGGTCATAATAGGTGTCAAGTGTCTAGACTAGGGCTGTCAATCGATTAAAAAAAATTAACTAATTAATCGCACAATTTGCTGTAGTTAATCGCGATTAATCGCGTTTTTAAAAAGCTTGTAGTAATGGATATTTAAATGCTAAATCACTTAACTTTACAATTATGAAGAGAAAACAAACAAGGAAAGGTTCTGCTAAGTTCAGAATGTTTAATATCTTTCAGAACAACAGCAGCAACAATTTGGCTTATTTAGTCCTGCTGAAGGCTGCTGAAACGGCTAGAAACTGTCTGACTTGAGAGCAGATTTTTTTCACTACCCCCAATATTAGCCACATACCTAATATACCATATTCTGAATAATATACCATATTCTGAATAATATACAAATATATATATATATATATATATATATATATATATATATATATATAGAATATAGAATATAAATTACAATCTAGGCAGTACTTAATATCATAAATATTATAATATACATAGTGTTTAATCTGAATGACTAAGCAAAGCACATATATCTAAACACAGAAATGCACATCAATATCAATGTTACACATTAAACCAGTAACCCAAAACCACAAAGGTGTATGTTGGCCTAAAGGGAAAACATTGAGTGTAGTTTTAGATAGCGACGCTGTGCACAGCAATCCATTACCAATGTAAAGCGATTGACTACATTTCCCTTCCAGCACCGCAACCAGGAAGTAGCTTGTGTGACAGTGAGACGCACCAATTTCAAACATTTACTGGAATATAGTCACGGATACTATCGAGTCGACAGCGTTAAACATCAGACTGCAAATAAGGTTTTATCAGCGTGACCAACGTAACAGTTATCAAGCAAACAAATGCGCGCAGTACATATCGGCAGCACAGCAGTAGCGAACAGACAAATCAAACTTAAACTGCAGCTCTATGTAGCGAAACAGCAGCTTACCGGTGGGCATCTCTCCTGACGAGACAACATGTCGGAACTATTACTCGGTCCCGTTTATAGCCCGCCCGTGCTCATTCATTTCTGGATTCTAACACATCGTCTTTTTTCTCTTTTGGGATCTTACTGGTCCATGTTTCAACTCTTGACTGGCCCGTAGGCCTACTTCAATCAGGTAAATCCCTCCTAGAGTAGCGCCGCCTGCTCTTATGGAGACATATTACGTTTCTCAGCCGCCACATGAAGTAAACAAACACAGCTGCGTTAATTTCGTTAATTTTTTTTAACGAGTTAAATATTAAAAAATTAACGGAAAATTAACGCGTTAATTTTGACAGCCCTAGTCTAGACATGTCTCAAGTCTTCTAAAGGGGATTGGCAATCCAAGTCTTGGTTTCTGAAACTCCAAGCCAAGTCTCAAGTCAGTCAAGACAGGTGCAAGTCAAGCCTCAAGTCTTATCAAATCTTAAAACCAAGTCTAGTATCAGGTCCTACAGGGTAGGTCCAAATCAAGTCTCAAGTTTGGTCAGAATAAGTGTCAAGTCTTCGAGTCAGTAGAGACAGGTCCAAGTCAAGTCTCAAGTTTTGTCAAAATAAGAATTGATTCAAGTCTAGAGATCTTGAGGGCAAGTCAAAATCAAGTTTCATGTTTGGTCAGAACAAGTAAAAGTCAAGTCTCAAGTCTGGTTGAACCAAGTGTCAAGTCAAGCCTCAAGTCTTGTCAAGTCTCAGGTCCTAAAGGGTAGGTCCAAGTCAAGTCTCAAGTTTGGTCAGAATAGGTGTCAAGTCAAGTGTCTAGGCAAGTCTTAAGTCTTATCAATGCGAGTGGCAATCCAAGTCTCGGTTCCAAAAGGGAAAATCCAAGTCTCAAGTCTCAAGTCAGTCAAGACAGGTGCAAGTCAAGCCTCAAGTCCTGTCAAATCTTAATCTCTTAATCTCAAGTCTCAGGTCCTAGAGGTCAAGTCCAAGTCAAGTCTCAAGTTTAGTCAAGAAAAATGTCAGTCGAGACAGGTCCAACTCATGTCTAAAGTCCTGTCAAAATAAGTAGTGATTCAAGTCTAAAGTTCTTGAGGGCAAGTCCAAGTCAAGTTTCGAGTGTCGTCAACAAAAGTGAAATCTTTTCAAAGCATGTCTCAATTCAATTTCCGAGTCAGTTAAAACAAGTTCAGGTCAAGTCTCCAATTTAGACAAGACAAGTTAAAAGTCAAGTCTCAAATTCAAGTCCAAGAAACTGAAAATTAGTAGTAGTTCTTTAAATAATTTCTGAAACATTATTAATCCAAACGACAAACTGGTTTTACTTTGCTAAATCAGAGTTGTTTCACAACACCAAGACATCAGGGTTAATTTGGTAATTACTCATTCATTATGAATGGTTCCACCTTCAACACTTCTCTATCATCACTCATCTATTTATTGCCTCTTTTGCTTTTTTATATCCCTTCCTACCTTCTTCCTGTCCCGCTCGGCTTGTCTGATACCTTGAGTGTGCCGTCAGCATTGGGGAGGAAATCACTTGCACATTGCAGCCCTGAGTTTCCAAAAGCTTTACACTATTAAGCCATAACAATTCACACTCTGAGCCAAGTTTATAGGGGGGGCTGGGAGGGCCTTGGATCTCAGAAGAACAGATCACTTACACTGAGAGCAGCAGGACACCTTCAATCTTTGGGCTTGCATCCTGGACTGAAAGGGCCTCTAGGAGAGGGGCTGCTATTGCCCACTACAGTGTAATTATGCCTGTAATGTTGTACAGGGGGAGTGGTGGAGAGTGGGGGGGGGGGTGGGGGAGGCGGGGCAGAGAGCGAGTGATAGCATTAAGGGATATTAGGGCGGGTGGGGTGTTCATTTTCATTAGGTTTTATGGGTTGGAAAAACATTGTCATGCATACCAATTAGCCCCGGAACAGATGGCTCAATATGGTTGTATGTTTCGAAACAAGCATGCATGCAAGCACACACACACACACACACACACACACACGCACACACACACACACACACACACACACACACACACACACACACACACACACAGGAGTGGTTGAAGAGTGCGTGTGCTGAAGGGAGGAGGAGCCTGACAGTAACAATCCAGACGACAGCATCAGGCCGGTCAACAGGAGGAGAGAGTTCAGGCTGACAGCTGTTTCCTTCCTTCTTTTTCTTTGCTTCCCTTTCTCCTTTCCTATTTCCTTCCCTGTTTTCCTTACCTCTGCTTCCCTTTCTCCTTTCCTAATTCCCCTTTCACTTTTTCTTACTGCCCTCCATCCCAGGCCAGGACCTCTGGAGCAAAATCAAACCTGGATCAGTCTGTTCAACAGTCTCTCTGAGGAGGAAGCCATATGTTGACATACGCTGATGGAGAGGAGAGAGGGATCGCCTGATTATGCGCGTGTGTGTGTGTGTGTGTGTGTGTGTGTGTGTGTGTGCGTGCATGCGTGCGCATACAGCCCAGTGTCTTTGTGAGATCCCAGATGCAGAACACTGTCAAATCAACAAAAAAGGGTTTTGAGGGCCAAAAGTGACACTGAAGACTGTATCTAGCTGACATTTTGGGCTGATATTCAGTCTCTTCAAATCAGGTTTCTTTTTCTTCTTTTTCTGGTTTTAAGTCGGCATTTTTCTCTGAACTGTATTCATGTTAAGAGTTGAAAAGCCCCTCAACGCAGTAAGGCAGTCAAGAGACACTCACACTGAAGGGAATAATAATAGCATTTTCCACATAATAATGATCCTAATCATAATAATAAAACACTTTTAGTGCATATTTGTGAATAGTTCCAACAGAATGCATCAATTCTGCAGTCTTCCCATACACAACCTGTGCTGTATTGATCAATTCTACAATAGTTATGTAACAACAAACCTGTATAATGCCCATCATATCAGATGGATGACTCAGTGACAAGTCAATATCCAATCTGTAAGAGGGCAAAAAAAACCATCAAAACAAGCTGACTGATAAAGCCACCACCATTTCCCCAGCCTATAAAGTTGCTACATATACAGTTGCCTACTTTCAAGGGACTTTGTCATTCATTTGGAGCCATATTTCTGTCCAGAAAACATCTGGCTCTTGAGCTGCTAAATGCTCCGCTGCATCCACTAGCTAGCAACAGGGCTGATGAGCGTGGTGAGACTGAACCATACAGTAAATGGGCCACAAAACCAAAGCAATGAGGTAAGAGAGGCCACAGAGCTCCACTTATCCACAGCGTTGGATAATAATTCTAACGCAGCATGTAATATTATCAACAATACTGATGAATGCAGGTTAAAAGGGTTGGTTCATGCCAAATACAAAAACTATTTCCCGCCTTACCTTGTACCTGTATCTGAACCTTGAAGACAGCTTTTATTTCTATGAATTCATTGAGTCTCTAAGAAAACTGCACACAGTGAGGTCAGTGGATTATCAGGGACACTGCTTCTGGAAAGATGTTGTTAAACTCTTTGAGTGCAACCAATCAAAATCTCTTTTACCTTCTTTGTTATTGCGGCAGCTGCAATCTCAGAGACAGATATCTCAACCCCGAAACCATCTGCATGGCTAGAGCTCAATAAAGGTAGTTTTTTTGCGTGTTTAAATCAAAAGGCCCCTTTTGTGCGACTTCTCATCCCTTGTCCACAGCGGTCCTCTCACTTCTGACTGGCTTTTAGAGCTCTACACATGTAGAAGCAGGGCGGGCGGGCGGGCACAGGTGCGTCCCCCCCCCTTCCTTCGGAGATTTTACACTAGCAAACACTTCAGCTGTGGCGTTAGCCACGGCTCAGTGGGTCTGAATGGGGGAGGCGCTAACAGGCTAGCGCTGCAGTCCCGGAGCCCACTGATCTGTGCTACTCACCAATAACAGACAGCAGAGACTCCCTGGCTCTCTGGGGCCATTAGGATGCATGAGTGAGAGCCGTGCTAAATGGGACAATACACAGAGGTGTGTACAAGGGTAAATACAATCCAGTTTATATGGAGCGGCAGATACACTGCGGGTAAGCTCAACTAACATGTAATTCCTTTGGCTAACCTTGGAATTGCATTACTCTGCGTGTTTGTCTTTGCATGCGTACGTGTGTGTGTGTTGTGATATAGGGATTAAGCGCAGTGTTACAGCATGACTGAGGTCTCTATATTTAGGGCCGTGCTGTTACATTTCCAAGCCATTATCTAGACCTGTGGGGACACGCACAGATTTCAGTGCGGCAGAAAACACACACCCAGACATGCACACACACACACACACACAGACACACACACACACACACACACAAATACACAATGCACTAACAGTGGTGTATTTTGGTGCACAGGCAGACCTACATCCAATCTCTTATCTCCTGAACAGTAAGAGGAGAGAAATGGAGAGGCCTGTCTGCTCTCCATCCCTCTAAATGTTTAATGAACCATCGCTCTCCGTCTCCCTTCCTCCCGCTACTCTCTCTCTCTGTCTCTCTCTCTCTCTCCCTGATGCTCAGCCCTCACCCATCATCTACTTTCTCTCACTTCATCCTTGTTTGTCTGTCTCGCTCCTCCTGCAGGCTAACAGACACCACATATTGGTTCAGGATGAGGTCTGAATGTTGACGAGGAGGAAGAGGAGGAAGAGGAGGAATCTGCATCCTATTTCCCCTTCATAACCCAACGTCCCTCTGGCCTGAATCCAGCCTCGCCAAATTTATCATTTGTTCTCACTCAACTTTTCACTCGATGTTTGAAATTTTGCAATTTGTCGGGCCAGGCAGCACTTTCCTCTGATGGGACAGTTTGGGGTTGACAGTATTACTTGCGTTCTGATTGGATGCTAGCCTGTGTGTTTTCATGTTAACCACATGAGGAAAGCAGGCGGCGGCGCTGATCCAGCGCCTAAGTGCTTGTAATGTAACTGGCAAATATTTTTGGCATGAGGGGAAAAAATTGTGAGAATGCTGTGGTGCTATTTGTGAACTCCACAGTCACAGCTGTTATTGTTTAGACAACCAGATTTGGCTGTGCAGGATAAATGCCGTTCTGTTTTATTAGGCCTAATCTACTGCACTCTTCTTTATCTCTTAATTCCGAAGAAGCAGTCTTTATCTTTTTACCTGTTCTGAATAAGCTGCTTTTACCAGTTAAACAGCTCTGGCAAATCTGTTTGTGTCTGTTAATCTACTCCAAATACATCGTTTACAGGTTAAACTTTTAATCTCCATTTGCCGACAGCTAAATTGGAAAATCTGTCACACTTCAGCGAGCACATGTTGGTCAAATTAGGAGACTGGATCCAGGTAGATCTGAAGACTTTACTTGTCTTAAGTCACATAAAAGATGACTTGAACTTGTCTGCTTGTCTGCTGTCTTGGCTTACTTGAGATTTGACTCCCGGAAGACCTGTGTTGACTCAAGTTTTGAAAACCGATGCAGTTAAGACAGGAACTGGGAGACCATTACAATGTGGCTTACATATTTAATTATAAGGGCATTGTATTGACAGGGCTTGGTTTAAGCCATGTTGAGAAAAACAAGGAAAAGTTGTACAGGTTTATACTGGGCTATTTTAATAGTCAGTATTTAGAGACCAATTGGTACAACTGAGAAGCACTTTGCTGAACTTGTCCTCAAGAACTTGAGGCTTGACTTGGACTTGTTTGACCAGACTTGAAACTCGACACTACTGTGTACTTTTTTCGACAATTACAATTTGTTTTGGACTTCTCACCACTGACTTGAGATTTGACTTCAATAACTTGAGACTTGACTTGGACTTATTTTGAAAACACCTACAATTTGAATTATATCAACTGACTTAATACTTGACTCATAACTTGTTTTGACAAGACTTCCAATTTCTTTTGGAATTGTCAGCACTGATTAAGACGTGTCTGTAAGAACTTGAGACTCTACTTGGACTTGACAAAATCTGACTTATGTCAACTGACTTGAGACTCGACTCAAGACTTGTTTTGACAGGACTTACAATTTATTTTGGAATTGTCCCTCTCTGACTTGAGACTTGTCTTTAAGAACTTGAGACTTGACTTGGACGTGTTTTCGAAAATACTTGAGTTTCGACACGTGTCAGCTGACTTGAAAATGGCAGACTTGTTTTCACAAGACTTGAGCTTTGTTTTGCATTTCGCAAACACCTTGGAGGACTCCAGGCTTAATTCGGACATGTCTCCACTGACGTGCGACGCGACTTGTGACTTGCTTGGACTAGACTTGAGACTTGACTTGGAAAGACTGAAAGACTTTGTCTGGAACTAATAAATAAATAAGTCCTCTCAGGCAATAAAGGGAATTGCTATTTATTGTGAATAAGTAACAATTGTTCCTAACAGGTATAAACACAGCTGGTTTGCTTTCTTACTGAATGAAAGACTATTGGGAGAAGAAAGACTCTCAACATTTCTCTGATTTAGTTTTGCCTGGTCCCTCTGAAGGGCATTTAAAATATGTAAAAATAAAACTCCACTGTGAAAATATACACATAATACACTAGACAAACGACAAAGTGTGTGTTTCCATGCTTGTTTGCGTGTGAATGTGTACGAGTGTGGGTGTAAGCAAGCGAGTGTACTTCTACTCCCAGCCCCAGGACTTTCAAATTATTCCGAGGCTCCTCCAAAACACACTTCAGAATTTTTGTCTGCTTTCCAAACTCATTACTTTAGTAGGGCAAATCAAACAGGGCGCATTAAACGGAACTCAAACGTGAAGAGAGTGGAGTGAGTGTGTGTACGTGGCGGAGAGAGACGCGAGTGTGCCTGTGTGTTAATTAGAAGGATGCTGCTCTAATTAATGGCCTATGAATAGCCATGCTGGGTGAGGAGTCAAGGTTAGACACCTGTGTGGCCATATTGATGCTGGAGCGAAATTCCTTCTCGGGGTCTATTAAATTACACCGATTTAATGTAAATACAATATTGGCAGCCTCATCTGCTGCTGAGCCAAGAAAGGAAGTGTGTGTGTGTGTGTGTGTGTGTGTGTGTGTGTGTGTGTGTTTTAAAGACAGTGAATGTATCCAACAAGGATGATGTCAGAGCAATTAGAGAACACATGAATCACCACTGGGGAGGGAATGACCTCGGAGCACCACAGAGAAAGAGTCAATTACTCCATCATACCGGAACCTGGCAGTACTACACGTTATTTATTACTCATTTCAGAAGTGATATTATGACTTTGCCGTGCTCTGTGGTAACATCCATTTGTTATAATCCCCGGAATTATTATTTAGTTGTGCCCCTTTCAAATTAGCAAATTGAGTTTTTTTTTTTAGCTTAAGCAATGAGCACTTCTGAAGACTTTTTAAGGCCTAACTGACTCACATTTAATAACCGACTTTCACAGCGATTTACACTCAGGTTTTCGTTAGCTGGATCAAACCACAGGATCATAGATTCTGCTCGTTAAAAATAGAGATGTTCCGATACCAGTATCGGTATGAGCTCCGATACCGCATAAAACGCTGGTATCGGTTTCGGGAAGTACTGGAGTTTATGCACCGATCCGATACCTCGTAATAAAGCCCTAAAGAAAATTTATTATTATTATTATTATTTATGTTCTTTTTCCGTTATAACTGACTGTCAAACTGGATAATAAAAGAAAGTTCTGTGGCATTCATCATTTGTGTTTGTTCATGTTTCACAAAGAGTTTAACCTGAGCCAGACAGACAACAAAGAGAAATCATATCACATCCATACAGGGAGAGTAGTATACGGCTGTTAAAACATAATAAAATATATGACACACTGGTATCGGATCGGTACTCGGTATCGGCCGATACGCAAGTTCAGGTATCGGAATCGGTATCGGGAAGCAAAAAAATGGTATCGGGCCATCCGTTGTTAAAAAGGCACACGTTTGAAAGCTCGTGACGGCTTCGATCGCTCTGGAGCTCGAGCAAGAGGCGATGGGTTCAAATCATAAACAAGCTAACATGTACCATATGTCTGTTTTTTTCGGTTTTTTTGCAGCTGAGTGCAAAGTCCTGATAATCAACCAACATTACCACATCAAAGTTGTAACAACATTTATGATTTATGACGTGTGCGTTGGGCTTTACCAACAAAACTCCCTGCGAATTAGCCGGACATCAAACAACATTTAAGTCCAATATGCCTTTCATTCCCACAAAATAGTGTATACTTCTATCTGAATGAAAGCCACAGGAATGCCCCTCCATAATGGTAAAATCTGCATTCTATTATATCTTGTTTGTTCGCTGATGTCATCTTAGATTTTTTTTTTTGCCATGGTGCGTTGCGATTGGCTTTTGGTCAACCAGTTGTTGTGAAGTTCTTTTGTGGGCTTGTTTCTTCGTCAAGCTGTGCAAACAGGGCCGTTCAGTTGTTGCATTCATCTGCGGCTCATACTTCACCATGATTGAAAACACTTATCTGGAAAGTATGAATCACTGACTTAAGCAACGAGTCCCTGTCATGACAGTTTTGAAGTTTCGGCGCAGTTACACAAACAAATTATTGCTCGGAGTCCAAATAAGATATATCTTGTGGTTGCAAAGGGTTATGGTCTTTTGAGGCTTAATGACGGAGGACAAATTGGAATGTTTAGGATTTCTCCCTTTGGGATTACTGAGAGTTGGAAAACCCATTCAAACCTGCCGTGGTATATTTGAACAAAAGCTGTCTTTCTACTCTACTACTTTCAACTGATATCCTGATATAGTTCAACTGACATAGTTGGATCTAGCAGTTTCTGGAGAACTGTCTACTTTACAGTTTGATACCATTTGTTGCAGTGCCTCCGGGTCTCCATTGGTATCCAGCGAAGCTGCTGTGAATCCAATCCGACTACAGCTGCCTTCTGTCATGAAGGAACAAGCGACGAACGTTTTAGAGCTACACGAGGGGAGTGTTTGAAAGACAAATTGTAATGTAAAATGTTTACGATGCCTTTTCACCTGGCCTTTAAAGCCACATTGTGTCTTAATACCAAGTCACTTCATCTTCTTCTTAAGGTCTTTAGGTTGAAGGCGATAGACAAACCAAAGGGCGGAGGGGAAGATATACTGCAATACAGGATTACCGTTTATACACATTTTGCACTTCCTGCAAGAGTGTTAGAATTTCAGCATTGACGCGTGTACGGCCTACTTCCTTTTTAGTTTGTGTGTGTGTGTGTGTGTGTGTGTGTGTGTGTGTGTGTGTGTGTGTGTGTGTGTGAAAGAAGAGAGCATTCTCCAACAGATCAATACGCCGGATCCATTCTAGTTTGTTAAGAGTAATAGGCATGGATGTGAAGAGAGGGGAGGGAGGCTAACGGGCGCTGATTTAGCCAGGCTGCACCGGACCCATTTACTTCTCGGCTGCAGCTAACAGGGTTTCTCTTGCCTCCAAAACACTTTGTACTGCCATCGCAGCGCTGTACACGGCAGAAGAAAAATTACCCCCATTATGTAATCTCTATAATGATTCCTATTGACAAAGCAGAGGCTACAATGGCGGTACTGTAAATTACTCTAAACACCATTACTCTTGACAGCTCCTTTTGAGTGTGTGTGCATGTCTGTGTTTGTTTGAGAGTTGACGTGTGTGTGCGTGCGTGTGTGTGTGTGTGTGTGTCAGTGAGTGAATGATTGACTGTGCATGCACAAGTGCGGGAGCGCCGCTCTCACGGTGAAATTGAACTGGGGCTCAGGTGAGAAACAGAGCAATGCTTCAGCACAGAGAGGGAGGAAGAAGAAGAAGAAGAAGAAGAAGAAGAAGAAGAAGAAGAAGAAGAAGAGAGGAGGACGTGGCGTCAAACACCCCGAGGACTTTGCAGACAACGTAGAACAAGCCTGTTTGGGTTAAAGAGGAAATGGGGGGAGGGGGGGGGAGAAGAAGAACAAGGGGAGATGGGAAAAGAGAAGGGGAACAAAGGGGGCCTGACAGGGAGATTGAGAGATGGGGAGATTGATGGCATGTAATGATGAAACGGATGGAGGACGAGACAAGAGAGACATGCACGCCAGAAGCCATTACTCATCTGGAGCGCGCGCGCGCGCGCACACACACACACACACACACACCCCACAAACGCCACCCAAGGGTGCCAAGGGAACTGTCTACCACCCACCTTTCTCTATTTCTCTCACCTATTTTCTCTCTCTTTCTCTCTCTCTATGTCGCCCTGTTCATCCCACCCTCCATCTGTGCCTCTATCTTTTCCTTTCCTCCTCCTCACACTTCAGTCTCTTTCTCTCAGGAGATTCATATCGTCCATATCAAACCACATTTGTCAAGAAACTGTTGAAACCTGTTTGTAGCGTTTGCATTTCAAGTGGCGCAGCGATGGACGAGACACACCGCGGGTCGGTAAACGATCAGACATGATCTCGGATGAAATGTTGTTCCTGGATGCGTCACTTCACTTCATGACAAAAAGCAGGGCAACTATGGGCACACAACTGCATCAAATGGAATTCAACTTGGAAAAATGCTGAGCGGGTGCCTAAAATGTGTTTCGAAACTTTGGTCGATCTAAGCTCCCCATTACGATGACTGCAAGGACTCAAGCTTGGACTCCATATGCTGCAGCAAAAGATGAATAAAGTCCAACTTGACCCGTTGACTCACCACTGTTGTGAATTACGTAATTGAACCACGTGAGATAGGGAAAATCCCCCGTCTCCATCTGGGTTGTATGCATGTGTTTTAGAGTTTTGGCCTGTTTCATAGCGGAAAAAAAACATTTTTTTCCATAATGAGCACCCGGGGGACTTGTTGCGGTGCACTCTCTCTACTCAAAAAGGTCTGCGCAGACTTCTGGGATACCTCAGATGCTCCCCAGAGGCCTGAGACACGCTAAACTTTCTATTTCCATAACAGCATACGCACAACGAGCACCATCAGTTCTGTTCCAAGGGCTTTTCATTCACAGTAAAGGGCTCAAACCAAGCCCAGAAAACTAAAGACTAGCGCAGGAGGTGTGGAAATATTTTCATGTCAAGGACCTCCAATTAGAAAAACACTTTGGGGATGAACTGGAATGCCTTATTGCCCGATGCAATTCTCTGTAGCCAGGTTCCAATAAAATCGCGTGGAAAACCTTTCCAAAAGAGCAGAGGCTGTTATAGCAGCAGATTCATGGTTAATAGTTTAGGAGTAGCATGTCCAATAATTACACGTGGGTGTTAAGTTCCCATACTTTTGTCCATATATTGAAGCAAAAGAGCCAAATAGCCACCAGTGACAGGACGTGAGATTGTTCTTATCACTTCTCCTACAAAACAACTTAACTAACTGAGTTAGGTTCGACTGGTATTCAATAACACAAAACCAAAAGTGGACACTGTGGTGCTGTGTAAATGCTTCCTTTCTGCTGCTGTGGACTGTGCAGGCTGTTAAAAAAAACAACAACCAAAAAACGAGCCCGCTCTCCACTAAGCTGCATTCACTAAACATCTGCTTAACATCCGGCACACACACCGCTTAATACAATGAGCCGATATGCCGAGCGGCGGAGTGTGTGCGCCGTCCTCTCCCCGTGGAGGCTTCAAATGCATCACGGCTAATCAGAGGAGGGAGGCTCAGCTCGTAGCGCCGGCTAGTGCTGCATGCTAATCCTCTGCAGATGAAGACGCGGAGCTAAGCGCAGGCTGACAGCCATGCGGTGGGAATGGCAAAAGGAGGCTAATGCTAACTGCGGTGTCACCGCTCCTTCCTTTCACAAATATTAACACACACACACACAAACACAAACACACAAAAAAACACACACACACTTAAGTCATGAAATACTCTTTTACAGCAAATGCACAGAGCTTTGAGGAGTGTGTGTGTGTGTGTGTGTGTGTGTGTGTGTGTGTGTGTGTGTGTGTGTGTGTGTGTGTGTGTGTGTGTGTGTGTGTGTGTGTAAAGACATAGCCAAGGACAGCTGCATTTAAAAGCCTTCAACGTCAGTCGGGCCAGTTGAGATTTGACATGGCTGTGTATCTGCGTCAAGTGTGTTTGTGTGTGTGTGTGTGTGTGTGTGTGTGTGTGTGTGTGTGTGTGTGTGTGTGCGCCTGCAGGTTTGTGCGTGTTCATGAAGGAATTTTGACAATAATACTAACAAGCGTACCGAGCCAGGCAAATGTGGGATGCAAGACAACCTCTCAGCATAAAGTTAACTTAGAGACACACACACACACACACACACACACACACACACACACACACACACACACACACACACACACACAGATGCAGCGGAGGTGAAACAGAGCCGTGGCCCTCTCATTAAAGCAAAAACCTCTGTAACGTTTCTCATTAGTGTGTGTCTGGGTGTGTCTCTCTCTTTGGTTTGTTTGCGCGCCTCACATCGAGAAATGATTTGCGAGCGCTTTTGGCCCGGACTCAGTTTTAAACACGCTTTTGAGTAGGTAAACACAACCATCCACCCATCCACCCATCCACCCATCCATCCATCCATCCATAAGTGTCAGAACATCGGCTGAACGTTTTAAGAGGAAAGCACACCGCCTCAAAGGGATCATAGTGGCGACACACACACACACTAACTGGCTGTAGTTGTGTGAAAGCACCCCAGAGAACCACAAAAGGCTGTAATGTCTGCCAGTCAGAAAAGCACTTACAGAGAGCCGCCTGCCAATCTCAGCCGACCACAGCCGCCATAATGCCCACCGCTGTGCCCACTCACCGTCAATCACATTTCACTACTGCACCCACCGCCTGACAACCTGCAAAAAAAAACGTCTTGCAGGACCAAAGCCAGCGCTCCTAATTGCAAGCGCCCGCTGCCAAATGCACAACACTGACCCTCCGCCGCGCGACAACACAACTCGACAATACTGTAAAACGCCGCCGCCAGGGCTTCGCATCCAAAAGGAAATTACAGCCGTGCCCGGGACAAAAAGCACTTCCTCGCCTCGCGTTGGCCTCCCGCCTCCCCTCTGACACGTTACATCCCATTAACAAGGTGTCACCGCTAATATTTAGGACGTTAATTTGTGCCGCTCCTGAAGCCGCTTTGATCCAAACGGAGTGTGACAACTTTAATGACTAAACAAAACAGAGGACAAACAAACCTAAAGACCTGCTGCTAAATCATGGCGATGGGGGGGGCAGGGTGGTCTGCGGGGGAGACAGCTTTTTGAAGTGAAGGAAAACAACCAAAGGAAGCGTTTTATGTGGCTGCGCCATCATTATGCCAGGCGAGGTGAAGCAAAGGCCTAATTAGGGCCGGGATTGATTTTAACGTAAAAAAAATAGAGAGAAAAATAAGGAAAATGCTAGTGAGAATGGTCCTCAAAAAGGGGCAGGATTTGAGTTTTGGGTTGAGACGTTTTCAAACTGAACTTGGCACCTCACTGGCAGGTAAACTCTACCAGGGGAATGCGATGAATCAAAATTCAAGAGCACAATCCAAACTGTTCCTTAAAGGTCCTATGACATGCTGCTTTTTGGATGCTTTTATGCAGGCCTTAGTGATCCCTTAATACTGTATCTGAAGTATCTTTTATATAGGCCTCAGTGGTCCCCTAATACTGTATCGAAAGTCTCTTTTATATAGGCCTTAGTGGTCCCCTAATACTGTATCTGAAGTCTCTTTTATATAGGCCTTAGTGGTCCCCTAATACTGTATCTAAAGTCTCTTTTATATAGGCCTTAGTGGTCCCCTAATACTGTATCTGAAGTCTCTTTTATATAGGCCTTAGTGGTCCCCTAATACTGTATCTGAAGTCTCTTTTATATAGGCCTTAGTGGTCCCCTAATACTGTATCTGAAGTCTCTTTAATATAGGCCTTAGTGGTCCCCTAATACTGTATCTGAAGTATCTTTTATATAGACCTTAGTGGTCCCCTAATACTGTATCTGAAGTCTCTTTTATATAGGCCTTAGTGGTCCCCTAATACTGTATCTGAAGTCTCTTTTATATAGACCTTAGTGGTCCCCTAATACTGTATCTGAAGTCTCTTTTATATAGACCTTAGTGGTCCCCTAATACTGTATCTGAAGTCTCTTTTATATAGACCTTAGTGGTCCCCTAATACTGTATCTGAAGTCTCTTTCCCGAAATTCAGCCTTGGTACAGAATTACAGCCACTAGAGGCAGTCCCACAATGAGCTTTCCTTAGGATGTCCCATTTCTGTGTCTGTAGCTTTAAATGCTATTGAAGATGAGAGAGGGGTGTGGCCTTGACCAACTACCACTTTGTGATGTCTCTCTCTTTCTCTTGGGCGGGCCAAATTCTCTGGGCAGGCAAGGCAGAGAAAGGGGAGGTAACCTTGCTCCTTATGACCTCATAAGGAGAAGATTCCAGATCGGCCCATCTGAGCTTTCATTTTCTCAAAGGCAGAGCAGGATACCCAGGGCTCGGTTTACACCTATCACCATTTCGAGCCACTGGGGGACCATAGCCAGGCTGGGGGAACTCATATTAATGTTAAAATAACTCATAAAGTGAAATTGTCATGCCATGGGACCTTTAATAAGAAGTGAGGGAAGGCTCGCGGAAACCTCGACTCAAAATGCACAGTAGTTTCCTGCTGCAGATTGACATGCTCCTTGGTATTTATTAACATCATCTTTACAGGATTTCTGGGTAGTGAAGTTCCAATGGTTTCCATCAGTTACCTTCGGCTGGCATTTGTAGTTGACAACGTCCTACGTTACAGCTTCAGGGTTACAGGTACAATTAGCATAAAACTAAAAACGTCTCGTCATTCAATACCAAATTTCAATACCGGTGCTACAACTCAAATGTAATAATGTTGAATTCCCCCTCATCGTTCAGCTCTAGTTTGGAGTATTCACAGAAAGTGTGATGTTAATGGATACATGAGCCTTTAGAAGAAAGAAGAGCTAGTCATGTGGCATATCCCCACCTCTTTTGCAGGGAGAAAAAAGCATCGCCTCATTCTCTCTTCCTCGCTCCCACCATCTCTCTCTCTCTCTCTCTCTCTCTCTCTCTCTCTCTCTCTCTCTCTCTCTCTCTCTCTCCTTCCCTTCCATCTTCTAAACCAGGTTATTCTTAAGAACCGGGGCTCCTGTCAGCTCCCACCAGCACTTGCCTCTAAATGACAGAGGTAACCCTCTTATATGAGCAGCCACTGCTAAAAGCATGTCATTTTCTCCTGCTAATGTCAAGTGGGAACAGATCAGAACAGGCAGGGGGAGTTAATAACGCCGCGTTCTCTCCTCGCTCCCGCTCACTTGAACTTAAACTTCCGGCGTGACCTTCACCGCTGTGAATTGCAAGTAATCACCTGGGGTGACCTGTTCCCCCAGCTTCATTTGAATCTCCTTAAAAGCCCCGTCTCATGATAAGGGGGTGGGGGGGTGGTGTTGGGAATGGGTGTGGGGAATGACATCTTTCCTTTTTGCAACGCTTCCTATAACCTTACTCTCAAATTATCTTGTCTGTCAGCGTACCTTTGTTTTGTAATTTCCACATTTCATCCACAGCCGTTACATACGCTCCTTACATAAGCCCACCGCTCCGTGTAATTATCCTGTAGATGTACGAACCATAAGCAGCTACTTATTCCACAAAGCACGCACTGAGTGACTTTCCCCATTGATCCATGCATTAGCGGGTTGTTGAACAACCTGGGAAGAAATAGTGGCAGTTTGATTGGCCTATTCAGAAAGGTTTCAGCGCAATCACAAGTCATTTCCAAGTGTGCTGACTCCATGGGCTCATTAGAGAGAAGGTGAAGCGAATACGTTGGTTGACAAAAGGGAAACATTTTTTTTTTTAAATTACAGTTTTTCAAGGCTGATGTAGGTGTCCATGGTAGGCTAAGCTGTTGGAATTCAGCACTACAAACAATATGAAGGTCCCATATTCTCTCTTTTAGCTCGAGGTCGTTGAAGTAGTTTTATGCTACAACACAGCTTAAGGCATTTTGATGACTGTCACATACCTGTAGCAACAGAGTAACAAAGAAATCAATATTTTGCATCAGCAAAAGTGTTGACAGAGTCTTACCTAATTTTTTTTTTTTTAAAAGTCTCCTACAGTTTATAAAGTAATATATTTTTTTGCAATTCATTCATCTGTGACCGTTTCACTGTCTATTTTATAGTGTTTTACCATGTGTCATTTCTAAAAGCCTAACCAGGGACTACAAATTAGCCCACAGCTAGAAGACCCATTGCATAGGTTGCATTTTAGATGTCACAATGCAAATATATGTATTGTCCCTGACAAATAAGCTGATAAAATAAAAAAATTTATTTACCGACATTCAGTTTATCTATCCATTCTCATGTAATTTCAAAGCTATATTTCAAGGGCTAACGTGCTGTCGCTTCAAAGCAGCATTTCCTTGAACGAAATATGTGTCGCATTTTTGTCATGCACCCATATTGTTATATGCGCGGATATGCTAAGATGCTAAGCTACAGCCGCTGTCAGAATTAATGACTGATCCTAGCAAACCAAAGGGAAAGAGTAGGAACTCTGATCTTTTAATATGTTAATGAATCATTTCTCCGTGGATTAAAGGTCCCGTAGGTAGGATTATGAACATCCAGGATTTAGCCAAAAAGATTTGAACATCAACAACTTCTCTGTCCCTCCTCCCCCCTCCCCCCTTTCTGCTAAAGCCCAAAACGGTCTCCTAAGCCCCTCCCCCCACAAGGGAGAATGAATGTGTTTGCATGAGCAGTGATTGACACGCAGTTAGACACCCCCCCGGCCCTGATTGGTGCATCTGAACAGGGAGCTGTGGATTTTTGCAAATCACACTACAGGCTGTAGGTGGAGCCAGAGGAGCTGGATTTTTCTTTTAAATGACCTGCTTCATGTAGTTCTACTGGAACATAGGGTCAGTTTCAGCAAATATGACAGAAAGTTAGTTTTATAAGTCTTACCTACTGCACCTTTAAGGGTTTTGACACTTTTAATGTATTTATACAGCATCTTAACCTGCGTTATAATAAATAACAAAAAGACATGAACATCTCACGTTTTACAATATGGGACCTTTAAGTATTTTAACGTCAAATTGCCCATCCACCTTTTAAGGCTAAAGGAACATAATGTAATTTGCGATGAGACACATCCAATCGAGGACATGCATACAGTACGTCCTTCATAGTGATTAGAGAATATAAACCCAGCTTCCCACAGTGCATTGCTGAGCTGCCTCTAAAAGAGACTGGGGCTGTTTCATCCATAACCAACAGAGCCATCAGGGGGAGAAACAGTGTCTCTCTGTATTCCAGTCATGCCCCCCCTGCTCTCCACTGCAGAGGCTAGAGGTCCACACACACTGTGGCTCCACTCATTACCTTGCCGCTTGGATGCCAGACCCCCATTCACCCCACTCGCACACACAGATACACGTGTGTGTGCGCACACACACACACACGCCGACACCAACACAATGCAAGCCCATCATCTCTTTTAAACCCTTTACGTCGCCGCGGAGCGTCACGCACCTTCCTCTTTCACAAGATTTAACATGCTGGGTGAATAATACGGGATTCTGATTTTGATCGGCGCCTTTCGGAGGAGATATTGTAGCAGGGAAGCTCGCATGATTAAACCTTACCTCGCCGGTTCGCAATAGAGTTGGACAGATGTGGCCTTTGCAGGGCTTTATTACTAACATTTATTCGAGGAAGTGTGATCAAAATGAGATTAGAGTCAACTTAGTCTCGCGTTGCCAGACCTTCCCTCCACAGCGCTGCGGAATTATGATCTGGCTAGTCCACACAGCACTCCGGGATGGGAGAAAAACGTGCTCTGGTTAAGTGGCATTTCTTTGAACCAATCACAATCGTCTTGGGCGGTGCTAAGCGCCGGACGCGATGACGGCGGCCGCTGCAAAATAGCCTCGGGAAGGAACTTGTTTTGGCGGAACGTTCAAAAAAGTTGTTTTAGTCGTGTTTAGAAAACTCCGATTGGACAGATAGTCTAGCTAGCTGTCTGGATTTACCCTGCAGAGATCTGAGGAGCAGTTAACCATAGTCCTCACAAATCCACCGGAGTTTAGAATGCCAACACAAAGAAAGAGGAAGGTAACGGACATCCGGCTGAAAATGAGGGACATCCGGCAGATTTTCCGGCAGCACCGGACCAATCCCCTAAATGGACCGTCGTCGATACAGACTAGAGTCAGCTAACAGTTACATTGTGCGGTTTTCCTCAGTGAGGAGACAGCAAATGCGTCGTCAATTTAACTCATGGCAGAGGTGGACAATAATAATAAAAAAAAGGCCTTGAATATCAATTATTTCTATGATTTGAGCGACTCAAAAAGAAAAAGTAGACCCCCCCTGCTCCCAAGCACAGCACCAGAATAGAGCGCTTGCATGTGCGGCCAACTGTGATTTACATTTCCTCGTTTTCTCGCTACTTCATCCTATTTGAGGAAGGCTGGAGGTTGCAGACATTCATTATTTCACAAAACAAACTAACATTTGTCACCGGCGGGGGAGAAAAAAAAAAAAAAACACGGTATGTTGCTGATCTACATTTCTGCATTTCATTTTTTCTTGAAAGCTGCTAGATGATTTGGGTTACCTGTCACAGCCGGCATGTAAATGTGGTCAGAGGTCAAGTAAAGCAATATTCACTCAGTAGCACAGTACCCGAATGCACAACGTCTGTAACACAATCCCAGTGATCATCCCAGAGTAAATTCAATATCTACAATCACAGACAACTCCCTCCCTAAGCCGCAAAATCCGAGCGTCGAGATTGGAATTAATGTGATTTGTGATGTGACACTTTTTTTTTTTTTTTGGGAGGCCAATACCACTGATATTAATTAGTGGCTGAATACCTGAGCTCAAGAATTCGGTGCTTCAGGTATCCCACCCAAAAGAGTTTTATTTGAATGTATGACTTCCAGCTGTGAATGAGAAAATGTGCTCATATCCCGGTGAAATTCCCCCCCACCCCCAACCCCACCCCACCTGCTGTCACAGTGTCCGGGGAGCTGTTCCATTATTCACTGTCTACAGAGCAGCTCCAGGATTTGCCTCGACATAAAAAATCATCTCTACACTCCGTCTCTCTCTCTGGTGGTTTGTTTATGGAGAAACTTGTTCAAATACAGATATAGACTCTGTATCAGAGTGGTATAACACGCATTCTGTACATTCTCTAAGGTGGGTTTTCCTTTTGACTTAGTGCTGACACAATGAGCGTATTGGCTGAAAATAAATCAACAATTTTGATAATTAATGAACCCTTTAAAAGTAATTTAATAAGTAAAAATGCTAACACTATGAAAGACGTGGATGTCAGCAGGTTTTTGGATATATTCAAACATCGCATCGCTGACCTTTTCCAGAAGGTGGTTGAAGAAATGAAAGAAGAAGGCTGTGTTCGCACGGTCCAACAAGTCCATAAGCGCGGAAAAGCCCGTTTTGTAAACGGCATGTATAGGGCATATTAGTGGCACATTCATTTTCATTAGCCATGTAAACAGCTAAGGAGATGTTGTCTTTTTCAAGACAAGAGCAAAAAGAGCTACATTTTATGCATGTCAACGTAGTGCACATCGTTTATAGATATCTGACCACACCCATCAGTTTGACTAGAAGTGAAACAGACTATCAACTGGAGAGGGCAGTAAAATAATGCAATTTCTTGAAGAAGTGATGTGTTACAGCTTTGTTATCTTACACATTAAATGATCCAAGTCAGTTCCGCACAGTGATGTTTATGGATTTTAAATTGAAAGAAAAAAAAAAACGGGGCACTGGTATTAGATTAGGTACTTGGAAATACTGTAGGTTTAGGTGTCGGAATCAGTGTCTGGATAGAAAAAAAGTGGGATCTCAAAAAAACGCGGTCAGGCTAGAAAGGAAGAAATGAAAAGCAGAGTAACTAAGCTCAGGTGAGTTTACTTGACACTGAGTCTGTCTCCTTTGACCGTCTGGACTCCACATCCCTCCGTTTGCATCCGCTCATCCCTGTCTTCACTCTTTAGTCTCAAGCCCTCTCCTGTTTCACAGTGCTCTCCATCTTACTGAGACCATTAAGCTTAGCGGGGCCAGCTAGCCCGGGTTAAATACACATAACCTCACGCTGCTTCGACAGGGGGAAAGAATCATCCCAGAAATGCTCACAAACACACACACACACACACACACACACACACACACACGCACACACAGAGGTCCTTGGTGCAGCTTTAAGAGCACTGATTGCTGTAATAGCCCTGTAGAGGAGAGGTGGAAAAAAGACAACGAGAGAGGAAACGAAAGGATTGAGAGGAGAAAGAGTTGATGGATGGGTCTGCTTTCCAGGTCACTTAGGGGGCTCCTCCCTCCATGTCAGACTCTCTCCCCAGGGTCACTATTACTGGGCACACACACACACACACACACACACACACAAACACACACACACACAAACACACACACCAACGTATCGCCGAGTACAAGAACAGAGGCAGGCCGCACCACAATGGGCAACATCGATTTTACAATATAAACTAATGAAGCAGGCCAAACTCAATACTCGCACCAACATGAACATAGTGGAAACAAACACACACACACACACACACACACACACACACACACACACACACACACACACCTTGTAAACACATACCAACACTGTCCCTTTGTTCCTTTTCAATACACATACTGTAATTGCTGATGTGAAGATAAGTGTGTACATTACCCGAAACACAAACCAATTATACTCGCGTTGCAGCTATTCTCCGGCTCGCAAACAAACATGGCTGCGCACACCACCGTGCCAAAAAGACACACACGACTTCCAGGCCCTCGTCTGAGAGAGAGCGTGTGTGTCCCCTTGAGGCGGTGTCTCTCCTCTCTCGTCCTCCTCTCTCTCTATTTCCTTGGTGACAGCTGTCATCCTGTCAGGCCTATGGCAGCCCATTCTGCTCGCTGACACGCACGCACACACACACACACACACACACACACACACACACACACACACACACACACACACACACACACACACACACACACACTTAAATTTAACAGCCCCTGCAGATCCAGCTCTGTGTCTCCCCACTAGTAAGCTCAACCAGTCCATTACTGCAAACACCCAAAAGGCTGATCTCAACTCTGAGGGCTAACTAGCAAAGGTTACTCCTCTGTTGCTTCCCTAAAGAAACACAAACAAGGAACAAAAATGACATTTTGTGAAATTCAATTGTTCACTGTGACACAAAAAACTAAAAATCTATAACTTCATAATAATTTTTTTTTTTTAAATCTAATAAAATCAATAATTTCATCTGTGTGTGCAGAACAGGGATAGATCTGCGGTGTGATTAGCTGAGTTTAGCACCAAGACTGTAAGCAGTGGGAAACTGCTAGCCTAGCTCCATTAAAAGTCTTCTTCCAGCAATTCCAAAGCTAGATAAGCAGCTAGCACAACAGACTAGGATTGTGTCGTCCCGCGCTGTGTCATCACCATCTTGAGTTTCAGTAGAGAGTTTTACTGTCGCTTACAAGCCCTTCGTGCTGCAAAGAGACCAGAAAAAACCTTCCGTCTTAGACGTCGTTACTTTTCTTAGCTATCTTCGGCGGAGCCATGAATATTGCTTATTGGCATCTTCAATCCAAAATGATCTGTGTTGGCCTTTAACAGCACATATTGGTGCAATCCTAGTCTGTAATTCTACACTGGGGCCGACACAAAACCTGCTGCTCGGACACATTCCAGTCATGTACAGTACACATCTACTGCAGCATGCCAAACACATCACTCTGACCACCCTCACTACTCTGACCCAGTGCTGTATTACTGACTCTAAAATCAGACAGATTTTTTTACCGTTTTAGATCCGAATCACCGCGCTGAAACTGGCCAGCAAAGCATCTTTTTATTTTTTAGTTTAGTACCCTTAAGGGACCTTTAGTATGTAGTTCTGTCAATAAAATAACTGATTCATTGATTGATAGAGTTGATGGACAGGCGAGCAAAATGTCATCGATCAAAAATGCCAAATATTTGCTGGTTGGCTATGAACTAATCGATTTGTTTTAGCTTGTCTCTATAATATACGAAAGTAATTTGAATGATTTGGGGTTCGAGACGAAAATAATCATTCATTTCAGCCCTACTAGCACCTACTAGTTCAGTCCACCCACTAATAATCTGTAATAGATCTCAAACAAACGGCATTTTTCAAATGAGCGGAGTTTAGATGTAACCTTAGTCATTGCATATTTGCATATTATCCAACCTACCCCTTCAGCAGCTCTGTTTCCTGTACTTTACTGAGAATCTTTACGCATAAGGTACAGTATATGATTTTAAACAGAAAGGCACATACATAATACACAAACGCCAATATAAGCAAACACACACGCACACACACACACACAGCCAGAGACTGTTTGGCAAATGGCACCCAGTCGGAAAATGTAATTGCTTGAACTTTAGAGAAGCGACTGCAGCTTCTGAAATACCCGAAGGAGCCATCAGACCAGTGTTTTACAGCGCACGCACACACACACACACACACACACACACACACACACACACACACACACACACACACACACACAAACCCCCTGTCAGCAAGTGCAGTACTTTAAGTAGTAATAACTGCTGTAGCTGTTAGGGTGAAGAAAGAGAGGAAGGAGGGGAGGGAAAGAGGAGAGAGCCTGGAGAGGAAATGAATGCAGGAGGAAAGAGGAAGAACAAGCAGCGCTTTAATCTCTATCAGTCTGAATTTTAGTCTTCCAGAGCTGGGCAGCACAGCTTTGAGAAAATAGATTGCGAACGTCGATGATTCTACAGTTAATGGGAATACTTCACTTTTGAGCATCATATTATCACTCCCCGCTGGGCACCAATTTCACACTTTGAGTTCAGTTTAAACGTCTTGAGGAATTCTACACAGCTAGGGTCGTGGAGAAGCTCTCTCAAATCTGAGAAATGACCCCCCTGATGATGTCATAATGATGTCATCAGCGTTACCTTGGCCTGGGCTGGTAGAGCTAAAGATTTTGATGGGAAAGCTAGCGCTGCAGAGGTGTGGAGTTTGTTACGGGGCATGGAGGGTCGAAAAAAAGATGCTATTGCATTATGGGAAATGTAGGATCCATACTAGGGATTGAAAGTTAGGATATCTAGGCCTCTGCTCCATCAATATTTACCTCTTTAAATTTTTTTATTGTCTTTTGTGAGTAACTGTAGTGCAATGCAGAATCCCTGGAGTACTCCTTTAATCCAGACCAGGGTTGGGGTCATTTATTAAGGGTTGAGGCTGATGCTTTTCGATTGAAGGCGATACTGTTACTCTAACTACTGGATGTTTCCAAACAATTGTTGCCCTGCTAAGAAATAGCTAAATTGGCCGCCTATGCGTCTTGCTAGCTCCTCCGAAGCTCCACTGAAAGAAGCATTATTAGCGATGTATTTGCAAAGCAATGATTGTTTTGAGCATACCCAACATATGACTCAACAAGATCAGATTGTGCTGCAAGAGCGGTTTGAGACGTTTCTTTGTAGGTTCTGATACATTTTGCCATGACTCTGGGTCATCATTTAAAATTCATTGTAACTGCTGTGAATCCAAGCTGTCTACACCTGCCGTCCTCCAGTTACAATTGTTCAGATCCCTGCAGGCAGCACGTATTTGATACAAGTTTTCCTTTAAATGTTGCTTCACAGGCAATTATAAATGCTGAATACATCCGTGACATATTGTTTCAGCAATGATTATCATTACAAACTTTGATTATTATCAGCTTCAATCCAAAATGATCATCAGCAGCAGCAGCAGCATTATTAACTGACCGTATCACACATCTGGATTAAACACAAACTAATCTGGAAATCCTGTCAGAACATGCAGCAAACACGCCCTCCTGGACGCATTAATCCCTCACCTACTCCGCTGGTGTTTCGAGCAACACGCGACTGCACTGCCTGAACCTTGGGGATACTATTGTGTTTCCATGCTTGTAAGTGTTTAAGTGCGAGCATCTGTGTATATGTGTGCATTTGTGTGTAAGCCTCGGGCTGTCCCCTCAGCACTGCGTCTCTATCGACCTGCAGTGGAAAACAGGCCTGTACTTGGCCATGTAGGCCAGGGAGTCGATAGGGACATCAGAACGAGGGCAGCCGTCCAAAACGGCATCACAATGTGCCCAGAGGACAGACGGACACACACACACACACACACACACACACACTTGTGTGAACACGCGCACACACACAGTATACATACAAAGACTTGGCCATTTTTCAAAAAGCCTTGGATTTATGGTTTATAATTCCCCCAGATGGTGATTCATGTGTGTAATCTGTCTGTAATGGTTACTTTACTTGATCAACTCTTTGGACTGTGTTTGGTCTGTTGCATTTACAGACACTCCCATCATTGGATCATTATAATTTCTAAATAAATTTCACATAGTAGAAGGTTGAGACATTCCCCAATAAATACATGAACAACCGGGAAGTGATTTCACAAAATGTTTGAGGCTGAAAACCGCACGCTCAGATCCAAAAAAAAATGAACATGATCAAATATCCTTTATCATCACTAGCATGAATAACATGTTGCCAATAAAAACCAAGGCTTGATTACCAACAAACTGGATATCAGAATACCAAGAACTCCGAGGGCCCCAGAAGCTCCGGGCTAACTGTTGGTTCAATGGTTTTGCTAATTTGACATAAAGTGTGTGTTGGGAATATGCATCAGTACAACACAACGGGACCGTATCATATTGTGATAGCCAGCCCTAGTCACAACACTGTTAGTCTCGCTTTGCCAGGTTACTCCACATAGCATTCGGGGATGGGAGAAGAACGTGCTCTTGTTTATTGGCATTTCTTTAAACCAATCACAATCGTCTTGGGCGGTGCTAAGCACCGGGAAAGCCACGGTGCCGCTGCAACATAGGCTCGGAAGGAACTTGTTTTGGTGGAACGTGTGTACGTTTGAAAGTTGTTTTAGTCGTGCAACAGAAAACTCAGATTGGATAGATAGTCTAGCTAGCTGTCTGGATTTACCCTGATCTGAGGGGCAGTTAACCATAGTCCTACCATAGTTTAGAATGCCAACACAAAGGAAGCCCAAGGATATCCGGCCTAAATGAGTGAAATCCGGCAGAATTTCTGTCTACAACGGAGCAATCCCAGAAGTGGAATGTCAAGGATATAGACTACAACGCTGTAGACCTAAATTTACAGCTAAAATCCCACAGTATCTTACTGTTTTTATATTACACAGGATCATACTGTAAATGGCAATGCGTTGCTGGAGAAAATAATATTACAGAACTATCTGCAAATGTTACAGATTACAGGTATTTCCGGTAATACCAATGCATCTTGGGAAAATAAAGGAAAAACTGGGGATTACACTGTCTATTTACAGTAAAATACTGTACCTTAACATTTTAAAACAGTATGCATACTGTAAATAAAAAGTGGCTTACTGGCAAAGCTGCTGCTAGTATATTACCGTAAATTTACGGTGAAAAGTTTTACAGTGAAGGTAAGGGCTTTTAGGTACTATATTTCCTGATATTTAGGCTATGAGGATGTTCAAAATCTAGTTTTAAACCCTTCATTATTTTAGTTTTGTACTTTTACATAGTTTATTCCGTAATTAACATGTCTAATCAAATTACCTCACAGCAAACCTGAGCCAATGTAATATATACTGTCTAAGGGCCCATGTAGGAGCTCATTTTTGCCCCAGGGCCCCCCAGCAAACTGAAGATAACCTGCGGTTACTAGCTTGAATATCTGCGTGTGTCGTACAATCTTCTTGCAGATTCCTGCACATCTTGCCCCACGGTACAAGCTTTAAAAAAAAAAAAAAAAGCTCCTTCTTTTTCAAGAGAGAGTTCTAGGTTTGTGTTATTATTTCATGAATTCTATGATTCACTGTGGTGTCTGGGATAAATCGCCTAAAAAGCTTTGCAACAGGCGCCTGATCAAACGTAGACCCCACAGTAATGAACACACATTTTCATTTCATTTCAAGAGCCACTTTTGGAAACGCTAAAAACACTGAGGGTTTCCACTTACCTACTTGAGAAAAAACATCATATTTAACATAAAATATGAAGACAGTCAATATATTTGAGTGGAAAACTACAGTGTTAATGTTAGGTGTTTTATAATCGACTTCCTTTCTAATAGATCCATATGAGAGAGTTGTTCCACTCTGAATAAAAGATTTAAGAAGCTGAATATTTGTGCTCCTCAAATTACCAGGACTAATAGGTGTAAACGATGGGAAATGATCAAAATATTTGGCAAAGTACCTATCATTATCACCGCCGCTGTGTCTGCTGTTTTAGTGGAAGCGTTTATGCAGAGGCTTAACGTGACAGCCGGTTCAGGCGTTTTCAGCCTGGGTGGCCCAGAGTGGAACCGAACCCCTCCACCTTGGTAACGTTTAGCCTCTTGCTCAATCACTCAGCTACAGGACCACAGTGTTGCTGCCTCCCTATCAGCAATTCCACTGACAGATTACTCCGTCAAACTGAAGCAATAATATGTGAAAACAAAAATGATGTCCCTGGGTTAAGTTGAAAAATAGGTTCGGCGCTCTTATCAGGCAGCAGCTTTGATAACTCGGAGCAAGTCGCTGGATAAGTTGGGTTTAAATCATCGTGCTTGGCGGAGAAAAACAAAATAAGACTTTTGTTTCAAAATGAAATATGAGATTTTTTTTGTTGTTGTTGTTGTTGCAGTGGTCGGATGAAAACTGTACCTCCAAAGCACACCTTCGAAATGTCAAGAGACAAATAAAACTTTGCTGCTTATAGCTCGTAATAATGACTTTATTCAGGACACAATGGAAGGGTCATAGCCCATAGCAGTAGCCTGGTTGACACCAGATCCTTCTCAGTTGTAACTGAGGGTGGGTCTGGGCAAGCTTCACTCGCAGCCCATTTCCAAAGGGACCGTCACCAACGGACGCCGCTCAAACGCCTCTGGGCGCAATTGGATAGTCCTTCAACCAATCAGACCAACCAGCCAGGCGACGTAGCAGCGACAGCAGCAGCGACGGGTTGCTGCGCTTCGGTGGCCGTTGTGTTGAACGTAAACAAAAAGCTGCTCGCCGTCGCTGCACTATCGTCATCATGTAAAGCCCGCCTCCATGGTTGTGATTGGTGCCTCGATTTGGAAAAATTGGAAATGGGCTTGAATGGGCTCTTGGCCAGACTGACTCGCAGATCAAATCTCAAATTTGCCGGAAGATCGTCAGGGTTTTCCCAGGCTACCACAGTAGATATCCATGTAGATTTTATTCCCTCCTATGTGGTTTTTTAAGGGTCCCTTATATTCAAGAGTCACAAAACCTTGTAAACAACAATTTTAATAAACTTGACCTAAAATATATATTAAAAAAACCCACCAGGTTAATTTTGGAACTACCTTTTTCAGCCAAATACAATTTGTTTCTTCTTCTCGCAATCATCTATATTTGATCAACTAAATAAAACATTTGAAGTGGCGATGCTTCATAGCCTCGCTGCTTTGGCACTTGGGCTGAACTAAACAAGCGGAGGTGCTAATTCATGCATCACTGGGTGACATCTTGGTGCTGCCCTACCTTTGAACTACACATCAGATGACTGTTTTCAATTATACAAATTACGCTGACTTAAGGGGGGGGCTTTGATCACACACACATCCAAACAAGCAGGGAGATCACACGAGCTAAGCATCCTGAGTGGGAAATGGTCTGGGACATTGTAAAATAGATCTGTACTGAGGGAAATGAGCCAAACAGTCGAGATTGCCACTCTGCTCCTTTAAGGTTCTTCCCCCGCTTGTGTTAATGCCTTTCCAGTGGTGCCTTCAGTTTTTCCCCCTCTGCCAAAGCCATCAAACCTGTTTGATCAGCGGCAGCTTGGAGGAATGAAGCCACGTTAGCCCCAGCATCCTCCTCCCTCCCTCCCTCCTTCACTTTCTGCACGGGTTAAGAGGCTATTCTCTACTCCCCAGCCCCCTGGCGGGTTATTAGAGAGTACAGCGAGGCACTGTTTGGCGTACATGCATGCACCGATGAGCAGCTACGCTCACAGGCCTCCTCAGTGCACACTACATGCACACACATGCATTACAACATCTATCTGAGTGAAGCCAAAGCCCTTAAAATGCACCAGATGCTTGTGTTTCGTCCACAGGAAAGGCTTCACCCTCGTTTTTTTTTTTCTTCCTCTTATTCTCTCTCGCCGCTGAAAAGGCTAAGGCCAACAGGAATCAATGGCTCAATTGACACCTCATGTTTCGGCTTCTCGGTATGGCAAATTACAGTGCCCTCGCCTAAACGTCAGTGTTTGAAGGAAGAGAATCACTCTGCTTTCCCGCTTCTTTGAAAAAGGAATTTAGGAGACTGAGAAGTGGACGATGGCGACGCAACGCTCCGACCTGTCAAACGCTGCATTGTGCAAAACGGCCGATTCGCCAGGGGTACCGAAGGGCACAGACACACACTGAGCCGGACACACACACACACACACACACACAAACACACACACACACACACACACACAATACAGCTGAAACCTTTCACCAAGAGAAATCACAAATTGCTGAACTCAACCCTACAGCGCAGTTTAGCCATGCTAGTTCTGAATACACAAGAGTAAAACCAGAAAAGGTAAATTAAAAGGAGACACTATTGCTTTCTGCATGCACTACTGATCAATTATGGCTGCCCATTTACTCAAACCTTCATCTAAACATGGGAAATGCTCTGCAATTGCCCTGAGGTGAATACAAGGGAGGAAAGCGGCTAATATATATACAGTATATATAATAAAAAACACTTTTTTAAATGCTCTTTGTTCCCCACACTCCCATACAATCCCCCCAGGGCAGCAGCATGGTCTGATTACATACAGTACACACACACACACACTTTAACACTCACCCCCCACTACCACCTGTTATGTGACATACACCAGGCACTAGGGTAAATGCATTTGTCCATACTGTGTAATACAGACTCAGCATCTTACATACCAGTGAACACGCAAGGCATGCAGGCCCTTAAAGTGGCTTCTAACACAGTTGAAGGGAGGCTTATATCAGCCCACCAATAACTAGCTAACAGAAGCACTTTTTAAGAAATCACAAATTGGCAGAGTGCTGTGGTAGTTTCTATCCTGTACAAAGGTTCAAAACCTCCTTTGACTAAATTCTTGCATGGACATTGACTTGCATTCAAGTTTAAAGTTACATTAACAACAGGAACTGAAGTAACCAGTTGCTGCTGCTACTCCAGAGAATATTAGTGGCATGAAACAGCTGGGTTTTGGTATAGAGGTGCCTACTATTGTATTCATTCCTTCATATTCCTTCACTGTGTTCCTCTGCCCTCTCTGGTTGAACGTTTCAAATCTGTCGAACACGCCCTACAGTGATGTCATGATGTATCGACACACCCTGGAGTACATTTCTGCAGCAAAGTGAGAAGGTAAACCAACAGAGGTCAAGGTTTTCAGTGGCTGCTTAGTTGCTCATTAAGGCCAGAAAAGTGTCGGACGTCCACCCCCTAGTGGTAGTGTCAAAAAAAGACAACATTCACAACACCGACCCCGCAAATTCCCAACCTATCACCTGCAGGGCTCTGCACAATCTTCTGAGTATTATAGATTTTTTTTTTTTTGCCATGAAATTGGCCAATTTGAAAGATATTGAATATCAGCACAAAATATCAGCAGTCAGCAGGTTCAATCTGAAATAACTTCGCATCAGTTTTTGCCTTTAAAAGTCCTTTGAACCCTACGGCAGCAGAAGGTAAATGGGCAGGGGGGGAGGGAGATGAGGCCAATTGGATTTCAGCAGGATGCATGAGTGGGTGCACGGACTAAAGGATGGGAGGAATTCTGCGGTATAAAGGGGAGGATAAATTAAAAAGTGGAAATGTGGGCTGAATGGATGGATTGGATGAAGGGTAGATAGATGACGGTTTAAATGGATGATTGGTGGCATGGGCACTGAGAGCGAGAGAGAGTGTGTGTGAGTGTGTGTGTGTGTGTGTGTGTGTGTGTGTGTGTGTGTGTGTGTGTGTGTGTGTGTGTGTGTGTGTGTGTGTGTGTGTTCTCCAGAGGTGCAGATTAGATCACTGTTATGACTGCACAAGCCCTCAGGACACAGCAGATAAACATCAACAGATAACCTACACATTTATTCCCACTTCTGCACCATCCTCACTTCCTGCCTCCATTTCCTCCCTGTCTGCTCTCCTCTGAGGCACACTTCCTCTACTTCCATGCATTCACCGCAACCAACTCTTCCTTGTTTGTTTTTCTTTTCTACTCCATCCTTGCTTTTCATGCCCTCTGTAACTACATCTAAGAGTCCCGGGGCGGTGCACTAGATGACGCTTCTCAATAAACCCGTCAAGCTCTCCTCTGCACCCCCCCCCCACCCCCACCCCATCTCCCCTTAGTTTTCCGGAACACAATAACAGCACCTCTGAACGCCTATCCCGACAATACTCCCATCGATCACTTTGCTATCTGGAACACACACATCTATCACTACTGGGGATTTTACCGCAGGCTTGGACACCCCACTGAAGGCCCTACTGCTCTGCTCTATACAGCTTTGCAAATATTTTCAGGTCGCGGACACTACATCGACAAACAGTACGCCCCAGTGATTCCAATGGGACAGTGTTTGGCCCACGAAACATCATGAGGGGAGCATATTTGTTGTCCTTGATTTAGCTCAATGTCTTCACCTGTACATGAGGACATAATCCCGTAGAGGCAAAGCTATTAGAGCAATATATAATAGAGGAAAAAACAAAGCTTTTCTTACATGATAGAAGATATTAACAGTATATAGCAGCCTCAGCAGTTCAGTCCATTCTAACTCTTCAGTATTCATCGATTTCAGTTTTCCCAACAGCGGCCCACGTCTGAAACATCTAGTTGCCAGACTCGTGATGAATGACTTGCAAGTATTGGTGCATGGTTTAGACAGGTTTGGACAGATATTATGAGCCGAAAACTGGCCCGAAGCTGGGCAGAGTGCTGCTAGCGGAAGGTTGATTCCTAAACCACATTGGACCAATTCAAATTCCAAATCTGGAAGCCATATATGGGCCGGCTCGTATTTGGTCCTCCGTGCCAGAACACAACTGAGGGGGCCGACGCTTGGCTAGGTACCTAGGTTGTACATAATGCCCAAGGTTTCTAGGCTAGATGCTAACACAATGCTTGCCATATAGCATGGAGCAAAAGCACACCTGTAACATTGTCCAAAGATGGAAGCCTTAACTTCAATTAGAAAGCTGCAGCTGATGATGATCCAAATGCGAGTCCTCACTAAGACCAAGAAAATGGATCACATCAGTCCAATTCTGAGGTCTTTAACAAAGGCTTCCTGTCTCTCAAATAACTGAGTTCAGAATACTACTGTTGGTTGTAAAAGCACTGAATGGTTCATTTCTGATCGTCTGCTACATTATGAACTTATTTATAATTATGAACTCCCAGAAAACTGCAGGTCCACTGCAACTCTCAGTTCTTTTAAATCAAGGCTGATACTTTTCTGTGTGTTGCTGCCTTTTATTAAATTAAGCAATTGTTTATTTCTTACACTGCACTGTAACTTGTATTCTTGTATTTATGTCTTGTTCTATTTTTAACTTGTTTTCATTTTTTAATTCTCTTTAATTAACGTTTTTAATTGCTTTTAATTGCTCTTCATGGTTTTATGTAAAGCACTTTAAATTGCATTGTCGCTGAAATGTTCTATATGAAAAAAGTTGCCTTGCCTTCCATCTTAACAAGATTTTCTTTTTCTGCAGAGTAAGAAAATCAAAAATTGAGAATATTTCAGGCGAGCAACCACAAATTCATCTTGTCATGTACATTTATATTTATCCCCTACATGAAATGTACAGACTTTGGCTGAATATCATTTAAGATTACACAATTCACTTCACAATTGATGTAGTTCAAATGACTTACTATCTACGTTAGCGTGCGACACAAGAGCTCCCGGAGATATATGATTTTGGTGTCTATGTTGATTTGACCAAAGTGCTACTCTCCCTGTCTTTTTGCTTTAAAACTCCTGGGATCTGTTTGGTGAGGAGAGAGAAAAGGCAAAAAAAATAAAAAATAAATGCCTGTAACAGAGAGATTGTGCTGAGTTCGGACTCCACGGGGAAGAAAGAGGTAGGTCAGGCAGAGACGAGCAGCAGCTCGCTGACATCCTGTTTGTGCTGCCCCCCCCCACTCACACACACACTTTGCATTACAATTCATTCTCTGTTCAAGTCAAGGTTAGACCTGACAGCTCTGCAGCTGTGTATGGATATGTGTGTGTATGTGTGCTCACGTGTATGTTTTGCATCGCCCATATAAAACAGATGGGAATGAAGAGAGTCAGACTGAGAAGAAGAGACCAGACAGAGAGATTTATGGGTAGGGAGTACAGTCTGTGCTCTGCCAATGAGGCTGGGTGGCACCCTAAGGTTTGGATGGAAGACTCAGATTAATCCCCCCCATGCATGGCTGGAGGTTTGATTCCTAGTAAGACTCCATTATAGGGTCAGGCCAGAAGGTTTTTTCGAGGCTAATGCATTTATTTTTTTCATATCTTTTACTTGAATATTTCACAACCAGGAAAAAGAACTAATCGATAGTTGTGCCAGAATTGCCTTTTGACATAGTTGAAAAGCTACTGAAACAGAACCTAGACCCTAAGAAACCACTGAATCCAAGACAAATGTTCATGAGGGGGTGACCACTACTTCTACACCGACTGAGACATGGTTTCTTGCAGGCTAATATACTTTATTGGCCAATTTTATCAGCGATAAATATAGTCTGTCCACTTATGCTACACGCTTATACTCAGATTTGAAAGGTTAGACAAGGAACAGGCACATTAATGGACAGTTTGACCCCATCAAAAAAAAAGTCTCTCCCATATGCTATCATAGAGATAACCAAGTGCCATCCAGCCCCGAGAGCCTGCAGTTTTCCATTTCAAACACTACACCAGCTGATTGAAGTTAACTCCTACTCCTCCTGCCAGCATTTTAAGACATGTTTTGGCACCATCGCATTAATAGCTGTTGTGTGATTCAACATGCCGTGTCTTGAAAACGATTGCATTTGCTGCTCTAAGTTTTCAGCATCTGGCATGTCTTTACTGGGACACGTTATTATGGATCCCATGTAACTTCTAGGCAAGTCCCGCCCTACGAAGCAGCCCGATTGGTTGGGGGTTGGCATTGACCTCGAGTGGTTGAGGTTAGCATAGCCGATTGGTCAGGGGATCGGACCTGAACAAATTGGGTTCCGTTACCTTGTGTAAGCATCGATGCCTGGCCAATAGTAGTGTGTGAATGCTATTGAAGGGGAGGTCCCTCCTAGAATTTGCGTGAGTTCCATAAGAACACTACTGGGACGCATACTGTTGTGCACAGGAAGTGATATGACTCATAATTATGATTTGTTTTGAATAATAGAAGCAGGACTTGAGCATCAGCATGTGCATGAGAAGACATAAAAAATGAGTACCACCTAGTCTTACAAAAAAGAAAAGACTTAGTACTGGTCACGCTGGTTGTTTGACGATGGAAAGATGCCACTGAAAATAACCAACTAGCACCAAAGACTGGAACAAAATCAAACAATAATGACACAATTGTCTCTTCAAAAAAAAAAAAAAAAAGAAGCAAAAACAGCTGCTGAAGTGTGTGGAATGAAAACCAGGGGATGATTTGTACAGCAGTAGCTGCTCTGCACGCGGATAGCAGCTGCCACTGACCTTTCTGTGACTTTTGACTATCATTAGATCCGGGCCTTTAGGTTTCTATGCTGTCTAATGTCACCGGACTGGCTCTCACGTCATCCAACAGTTTCTCTCATGCAAGCTAACCAGCCAAGTAACTGTGTCAGGTCGAATGCATCATGTTGCTAGCATGTGAGTAAGCAACTGTCAATGGTAAAACTCAAGTCTGACCCTGAAATGCCTATATTTTAGTAACAAAACTTGCTCAACTCTTTGCTACTCTAGAACTGTTTCTTCCAGTTATGTTTCATGCTAACAATGGCACGTTAGACCCTGTTAAGACTTGGTTGTAAAATGCGTCTTGGGCGATCGGATCACAAATGGACAGCGCTAAATACAAGGGTAAACGGCCACCGAGACGCATTGTGATACGATCACTCAGACCACTTGCCGAGGTGGTCTGGGACACATTTGACCAATTTTCTTTTGTAGTGTAAACGTTAACGCGTCCTGATGCATCCTCGACAAGGACGTAACAGGAAAATACGCCATCAATGCAGGGTGTCACATAATGACAGCGCGCCAACGCTCTATCACATGCACATTTTACGAGTTAAACAAAGGTCTTTGCCCTATGAAAGAAAATGTGTTGAATTCTGCCGACAGCAAAATCTCCAGCTGTAACGGCATAAGCGCTAACGTGACTCCCGTGAGTGTGGACTAAGTGTGCCTGAGGCCCTTTGACCGGTAGTGACGTAGACAGTAACAAAATCTGGTGAGCTGGAGATGCACACTGGACAAAGCTGTGAATGGGAACGTGTCTCCTCTGTCCACTTGTGTTTGGATCCCTGAAACACATTTTAAAACCAAGTGCAAACAGGGTCTTACAGCCGTGTGGCAAATACGTATAAGGAACCAAGTGGAGTGCAAAATGTGTACACCAAAAGAGACAACACGTCAAAATGACTGCATGCAACAGGTTTTCCTTCCCTGCCACTGCATGTAATAACATAAAGTCATCACTTTAAAGATGGTCAGACACTTTCATATAATTACTTGGACTGATCTAAACTACTAAAAGCAGGACAACAAACTATGCACCTCAAAGATAGTGTAATGTTAAAAGGATCTGTTGCTCTGTTTACCACATATCAAAGAATAATATCGAAGAAAGATAATAGCATTCATTGTTGTCTATCTGTTTAAAATCAAACATAATTTAAAATGTGGCGAGAAATCCAGTTTTTCCGGGAAAAGAGCCATACATTTTCGAGAAGTAATAATTTCAAAATCACGGTAAAACCCCTCAACCCAGGTGATTAGTGAATAATACCGCCAACTAACGCAGGTAAGTCTATCCCGCTCTGTAATTCTGATGGCTCTTTTAGCTGAACAAGAGCCTCAGTCCACGAATGTTGCTCCTAATCCCAACTTCCTCTCCTTCTCCACAATAATGAGCTCCTCTCAGACTCAAGAGTTGACAGAGGTAAAGCATTTAGCACGCTTGAATGGAGAGAGAGAGGGAGAGAGTGGGAGTGTGGAGTGAAAGAGAGGAAGATACAGGCCAAAGAGGGATAAATCGAGGGATGGGGGAAGAAGGGGTAGAAAAAAGAAATCTACTGAGACATGCACGAGGTAAGCTCTCCCTCTGGCAAGCCAGAGTAATGCCACTGCACAGTACAAATGCAATGGCTGACTATTAAGAATGAGAGGAAGAAAGGAAGGAGAGAAAAAGACGGTGAGAAGAAGGAGGCGGCTGGGAGGAGAAATATACATAAACCGAGAGAGGAAGAGAGATCATCACTGTGTTCTCTAAGTCTCTTAGGACTGAGTTATTTTTCTGCCCGTCATTACAGCCCAGGGACATGATGTGAACAACACGGGGACTGTGTTTGTGTTTGACTGCGTGTGTATTAGTGTGTGTCACGCGGTGTGTATTCTGCGCATTTGTGTGGGTGGCAAATTGTGTATGGAGCACTGAAAGCATGTGCATTCATTTCAAGGCCAAGTGATGAAACACAAAACTCACACACACACACACACACACACAACACTGTTTTACTCACACATTCAATCGCACACAATATAATGCCTTTGCACAGCTCAATTTATGTGTGTGCATCTATGTGTGCCGTGTGAACGTGTACTTGACTTGAATAAGCAAAAAGCTGGAGACTTATGTCTGAACGTAGGCTACTGTAGGAACAATAATCATGGGAGAGAGACGGAGAAGTCTGGCCATTCTTGAGAAGTCAAATCAATTAAAATGCTAAAATGGCAAAAGATGGGAAGAATCAAGGAGAAGAGGCAATGAGAGGGATGTTGAAAAAAAGCTAATTTTGCAGACCTTGAACACAACATGGCTGACAGAGTAAAGAAAGAGTAATGAGACAATCATGAGCAGATCATCTGCTAGTGGAGCTTAAGCAAGACACATTTTCAGGCACACCCTAAGTGCAATGAACACACCGGCAGCGTCTGACTGGCATCGTCAAATCTCGGCTACTGTACATTCACTGCCTCTCTAAGTAATTGACGCGACCCTGTGTACTTAAAGTGATGGTTCGGAGTAATTTCAGCCTAGGGTCCTTTCAACCATGACCTCGAGCCAAACAACAATAAAAAATAAGTTAAATTAATAAATATTGTTGTTGTATCTCTTTTCAGTGTTGTAATTTGTAGACGTCCAGCACTCGTCTTACTGCCGGTAGCAGCAGAGAGCAGAAGCCAGCAGGCAAGTGTTATTTAAATAAACTCCTGGTGTACTTACAAACTTTCCAATCCATTGTTTTATGAGTACATAACCTATTTGTACTAGTGTAGAAGTTTGGTATCATTTCGGGCATTATTAGTGGGGTTATGTACAAGATACACTCTTGGATCCATTAGCGCCTGCACTAAGCTATTCAGCTGATAACGCTAACTCGCCCAATGTTCGACCCAGATGAAAAAAGCTTCTGGGGGGTTGTTTGGCTCAAGGTCATGCTGCAAAGGACCCTAGGGTGAAATTACTCCGAACCATCACTTTAAGGGTCTGGTCACAGTAGGAAGTGGCTGACTAAAATTCCTTCTGCTGTGGCCGCAAGTCTTGCTCCATCTCTTAAACAACTGTCTGCTCCACCAGCACTTGTAACTCACAGATTTTTCTCAAAGCTGGTTATTCTGTCTTTTTGAAAACGTGTTGCTGGGGTTTTCTATCCATATGATAAGCTAAATAGGTATCCGGCTATAAACATTGAAGACCTTGTTCTTTTTTAACTAGGCAAATAGTTATTATTTTGTTAGCATCCGCAAGCTACAGTTTCCATTAGTTTAATGAAGGAAACCCATTAATTTCCAGATGCTAGCTGAGCAGAAGCTAGAAGAGCATGTGAGCACCTGGGCTCTCTTTAGGCAGTACTAGAAGTTAGCTAGCTCATTATTGCACTAGCAAACTAGTTAGCTTGCTAACTCAAAACAAAGCACATTTATGTTAGTTACACATATGGCTTTTGCACTGCTATTTTAGTAGTCTGTAAAACTGCATTGGCTAACACGACAGCTTTTGTTTAATATGTACTTTGTGACTGCGCCCTCAAAAAGTGAAGTTAGCTAGCTCATTATTGCATTAGCAAACTAGTTAGCGTGCTAACTGAAAACAAAGCACATTTAAGTCGGTTACATAGGGATTTTGCACTGCCATTTTAGTAGTCTATAAAACTGCATTAGTTAACACAATAGCTTTTGTTTAACATATGCGTTATACTTTGTGACCGCGCCCTCAAAAGTGACGTTTGTTATGGATTGGAATTTGTCAAAAGTAGTGTTGTGTATCATTTAAAATTAGGATAGGCTACCAGTACCAATACCAGTATTCTTAAAGTGATACCGATATAAATAGAGTACTTAAATTGAAATAAGCCTTCTGCATTTTATGTGTGTAGCGTATAGCCATTACAACAGTGATTTCCAATGGCGACGTCATTTAAATAAATAACTATGGACTTGTCAGTTTCCATACAGAGCGCACACAGACACAGAAGAACATGCATTCTCCAGGCCTTCACACACACCTCTTCACACAATATAAAGATGCTTGTTGACCCCATCATGTCTCAATAAACATACCTGCTGATATACAACCACACCCCTGTCTCACACACACACACACACACACACACACACACACACACACACACACACACACACACACGGTCGTGATACATCACCACCTACACACAGCGGTGTCAGCCACAGACAACTGCTCCTGAGCCCCAGCAGAGCAAAGACATTCATCATTATGACAACACACACACACACATACACACACGTACACAGATTGCGAGAAAGCGACATAAAGCGTCGTTGCAGCTGGTGGTGCGTGAAGACGACTCCATCACATCATATATCACACATACTGTACGCGTTTCCCGCCTAAATAACACTATTATGAACAAAACAGTCATAGCAGAAATGACGGAGGGCTTCTTCTACTGTCGCTGATGCATTTCTTCTCAGTCCTGTGTGTGTGTGTTGTGTGTGTGTGTGTGTGTGTGTGTGTGTGTGTGTGTGTGTGTGTCAACCTCACAATAGAGAATGATAAGGCCTCTCTCTCTGTTGCTTGGAAGAAAGATAAAACTATCACCACCACCCCTACCGATTCACTTTTTTCTTAATCTTCACATCAGATGAGACACAATTCAAATCCGACCAGGTGTCTGTCCAGGGAGTCGAATGCTGTCAAACCATCACTCTTCCTCCCTCTTTCACACCTTCCCCCCTGTAATTCTCCTCTCCCAGTCTGCCCATGTCAATTTTCACTCTGCTCCTCGCCCCAATCTTTCGTCGTCTTCACTTCTAGGAGTACTCGGATGCATCAGTTTGATCTTCCATACTGGCCATAAAATAGCCATAATGCGTTACGTACATTCTACATAATGGTTAAGATGCAGTTTTTGTTTGATCACTTGTTCAATCTGCATTCGATCAATACTGAATTGACTTTCCATGTGAATATCTTAACCTGAATTGATTTGCATTAGACCCACCAGGAATGAGAACATTTTTCCTGGCTTTTAATGAAAAATATAGATGCAGCTTTTAGCTTTTTTGTGTTATGTTGCAATAACTTCATGTAAATTTAAAAAGCAGAAAGACTTAGGGTAAATACTAAAATGGTTTGTCTAAAGTTTGTCTGAAAAGATAAAATATTTCTGCAATCTTCCAAACTGAGGTTGAGATTGCTGAGGTTAAGGGTTTATACTGTTTGACCAGGGTCCATTAGGAAAAACATTATTTCAGATGTGTAGTGTTAATTATAAAAAATCTTCAAATACTCCGCCATTTTGACTATTTGTTTTGCTGAAATACTGAAGGGAATGACAGTTGTGATCGCCACATTGCAATTTCCTGTTGAGTGACCTTTGGATCAAGGTCTATTAATTCACATAGTAAGGTATCCACACACATTACACACATTTCCACATTTCTCAAGAGAACCCTATGTTTTCTGTCACAGGACTCTTTCAGCTGTTGGGTTCGTGATTTGTGTCTTTTCGGGCTTGGAAGTGGGTGGGGCGGTCGTAAAAGAGAATCAGTGATATACATTTTCCCCTCCGAGAGAAGCGATGGGTTGTCTGTGTCGGTGGCGGGGTTGTGTACACACTTGGCAAGAATGTGGCATTTTCAAGCATTATTGCGAGTCTGTCTCGTGTTTCCCCCCCTGCCCACTTTGTACTTTTTAAAGTAAGCAACCTTGTGTTCTTTATGTATTTTGGCTACATATTCAGTCATTGCCGTGTGCAAGAAACAATTGCTAAATCCTGCCACCCCCTGCGGCCTAGAAGTGGGATAGACCCTAAACCTTATAGATTTGTACCAGGATTCAACACAGTGTCGAAGGAGGGGGGGTCACATATTTCCCAGAGAGCGACCCAAGCCTAGGCTTCAGAGTGGGAGTTAGGGTGGAAAGTAAAGGGCAGAGGTCCTGCTCCATTTATTTTTTCCTGAATCTCTCACTTTCATGTTCCCAGCACTGAAAGAACTGTATAGAGAGAGAGAGATTAGATTGGAAGTTCCACTTAGTTCTCATATTATTTCAGCGTCATGTCCGATGTTGTTAGGGGCTGTCAGCGTCAAGGGGGGGGGGAGGGGGCGCTACAGGAAGCAGCAAGGCCTGGAAAGGGAATGCAGCCAATACCACTGGAAGGAAGCTCATGTGCCGGCATGAATGCCAATTTTTACATTGCTACTGGAAAACAGTGCCATTAAACACAATGACACAAACAACGCGATCAAAAGATCAGCAAGAGCACCTCTCGCGAGCTTAACAGCTGGGCTCGAGAGGCGTGTTCACGTAAACACAAAGTGTCATCTCCATAAGCGCTATCTGGTTCAACCTGTCCGCCTCCTCACCTGCTGCGTAAGAGGGCACAGATAGGCCTGTCTAATGCCGGCGATACATATTCATAAATCCTTCACTGCAGGGCAGATATAACCGCAACTGGTGATGCAAGACACATCAGGGGGGAGAAAGGGAAGGGTTGGCTGGGAGTATGATGGCTTCCTTGTCCACCCCCGCCGGTCGTATGCCGTCAGAGGCGATGACACTGATTAATGAGAAAGCCGTCTCATCGCTAAAGCATCAGGGTAATAGACTACATGTAGAGTCAATGGAGGGAGACTCCGCGGGGCGAAGTGCGCGCCCTGGCCTTACATCATGGTGGAAACAGGAATATGAGTAAATCTGTGACACGTAGATTCATTTTTGGAGCGGTGCACGTCAGGCTACGGCTTAGGCTACGGCGCAGGACCCAAAGCTACTTGTACTTACGTATGTACCTATGGCAAATATAAATCAGGCATCAGTTGTGAGACATTTTCTCTTCTAAAATTGTGGCTTTTATATAATTTTAAGTTAGAATGGAAGAAAAAAAAAAAATCTAGTTTAAAGTATCCATTAGAGAGGAATGTTGAGTTTTTCAGTCTCTCCTGTCCCATTAATCATGCTTTAACCCCTTCAGATTTATCTTGCATGGATTGTGGGGTCCCACTGGGGGTAGTTTATAGTGATACCGTGGTACTGTATGGCATGTGTGATATTACTATAATAATCTCGTAGTGACTTATAGTATGCCTGTGGTACTTTTTGCCATGTATTTGAATAGATATGAGTATAGTCATCTGTAGTAGTAAACATATACTTTACAGTAGTGCATGCAATATTATAATGTTTCTATGATATGGTTATAGTGAAGTGTAGTAAGCCTGAGGAACTAAATAGTGGGTTTACAGTCTAAAAAAACAATATTTGATGGTACTGTAAGTCAACTTCACAGTTCATCTCCAGCTGCGGCGGGATTTTATAAGTTTGGTGATATTTCCGCAGTAGGCCTATCGTAAAATGTCTTGCATTATGAGTCTACTAAATCAGTTTTTTTCATAAAACCTCCCACACACACACACAAAATGTTATTATGTCATTATGTTTGTTCTATTCTTTTACACCATGAGTCACCAGAAGTTAACATACTGTACACTTATAGAAAAAAAGACCTTCATAAGAAGATTAATATAAAAACTACTACAGCACAGTGCATCTACATTTCCTCTGCTGGGAGAAAAAAAAAAAAGAAACATGATCCATCAACAACTAGGCTCTGTGAGCTGAGGGGACATAAGTGGGACATGCACTGTGGAGAAGAAAAAGAAGAAGAAGAAAAAAACGCATGACCATGATGTCGGAATGAAAACCTCCCTTTGTCCCTGCTCTAGAAATCCCGGAGTTTATAACTGAATTACAGCAAATCCAATTGAAACACACGGGATAAGAGTCATCCACGCATTCCTGTATGTTCTCAAAGCCTCTGTGTTGCTTCCCCTCTCTCCTATTCAGTTTTTTCTTTTTCTTTTTTTTGCAAATGCCTTCCGATGCATTTCATCCAAGTGTCCAGAGTGTGGAGAATAACATGCTGTGAAGGCGCAAAAAAATAAATAAAATAAAGCCTCTAGTGGAGTTAAATAATGTGGCTGGAATCAGATACCTGAGCTTTTTTTTCTTCTACCAACAGAGAGAATAGAGAGATCGACTCTGTGGTCTTGTGTCTCAGCATGGTGCGCTCCCATAGCCGGCTGCACAGTCCCGAAACCCACCGCTGCCAGCCCAGCGAGACCCAGGGACGTTATAAAGGGCGGCTGCCGCAAATCAAAGCAACTTCCCCTCCTCTATTCCACGGAGCGAGAAGCCGATGCCCCCCCCCCCCAAAAAAAAAAGAGTCGACCTGACGGGGCTACAGTACCAACAATTTGACGACATTCAGCAGATAATAACAGCTTCATAAAGACACGGTTTATTCGCGGCGGTATAGCATTAATTCACCCATAATGGCGTTCATTCATCACCATCCTGTCTATCGCTGATAACACAGCCCTCCGGGGCGCTCCTGCGATCCCCGCACAATTTATCGACGGACATTCACAACAACAAGCCATAACTATAACACAATTAAACACACAGAAATACATCCACGCCGGCTATAGCGTTGATTGTGACCCCCCCCCCACTCCCCCAACCGATTCCAGTTACATATCCAGCAGCGGAGCAACATTTCCACACCGGACAGCTGCCTCTTTTTTTCCCCCCCAGGACAGTAAAAGATCACACAAAACACAAGACATCACAAGCGCACAAGCAGGAAGAGAGATGGGGCGGGGGGAGAGAGAAATAACTCACATTCTGTCTCCGGGAACAAGCAGGCGGCTCTCCACCATCATATCGGGCAGAAATTCCAGATTGTAGGATGAAGTCATGTTGCCTGCCTGCCCTGGCTGTGTATGTATGTATGTATGTGTGTGAAAATAGTTTGTGTGTAAGAAAATGGATAAATGAAAGAGCGGAAAGGGACAGGTGCAAGAGCGGAGGGGCTTCTCTACCAAGGCAAGTGTAGCCGGCCGCACACACTCTCTTGTCCGCATCCAGCAGTTGTCACATTCTCTTCCTCGTCTCCCCCATTCGCTTCTCCGGCTTTTTTATTTATTTATTTCTCTTCCGCGCCCCCCCGGTCCTGTCTGGAAAACCGCTCTGCAACAGCGCAACCGCCGGACTGTTGGAGAACCAGGTGCTGAGCCGAGCCGAGCCGGGGGGAGGCGTGGCGCATAGAACGCTGCAGCTGATCTTTAACCATTAGGTCTCCTCAGCCATAGCTGTCTCTAAACCACTGGATGGCTCTAACCGTTATAGCCCTCATTATGGGGCGCAGGCACCCGTCTTTAATCTACATAATCGTTAACGTAGTATCTTAAATTCATTCTATTTAGAGTTTCTTCACCACCTTCGAACACAAGATATCCACTCATTCACACAGAGCCGGCCCTAACCAATTTGGTGCCCTAGGCAAGATTTCAGCTAGTTTTTTCCCCACATTTTTATCGTTTTTTTCGACATTTGACGTTCTTTTTGACGTTTTTGTCGCTTATTTTGACATTTTTGACGTTTTTTAATTGTGATTTTTAACTTTTCTTTACTCATTTGGACTGCCAGCTCCCCGGGGATTTGCCTACGCTGCCTTTGCCCCTTTGCCATGGGCCGGCCCTGTATTCACAGGTTATAATTAACCACATGTTATCTAACTGTCATATCATCAGACAATCATCTTCACCTGCGGGCCCTTCGTTTATTTCAAGGCTGACGGCTTCCAACTAAAAATTGCATCGTTTCCCGGCAAAAACCGGGCTTAATGTGTGCTTGCCAAGCGCATTCCCGGTAGATTCCTTTGTAACGTGTTCCTGGGGAAAGCGAACATCGCTGGGATTATTTTCCGGACTTATAAAATGTCTCATAGTATTATAAACCACTGTGCGGTTTATTTTTGACAAACCTACACATCTTCAGTCAAAACTGGACTTCCTGGGTCATATTTTATGATCTCGCTGATTACTGAAATAACACTCAAACACCAATGCATGTTTTTTTTTTTATTATTTTTTTTTTGAATTCAGGGCTGTTTTCGGCCTGACCGCCCGCTATAACTACAATGCACAATTGTGATTTAGAGCATATAAACGGCAGACTGTTAGAGCAGAATATCACACGTGCTTCAGTGTGGCGCCTTAATAAAAGAATGGCCAGTTAGGTGATTTACAATCAAATGAGTTGGCCAAATTTCGGAGAGGTGCAATTACGCATGGGGATAGCCTGGCGATAATGAACTAGCCCATCATTTGCTGCAAATGTGCTGACTCTATTTTACGCTGCGTTAATTGCGCGGATCCAGCATGCCTCCCTGTGGAACCGGAGTGGGCTCCGAATGCAGCACGTCTACCATGTCGGCCCCACTTCCTCCCTCCTCCGTAGGAGAAAAGAGGGGAGGCACTCCAGTAAAATAATGAGCCTCTCTTAGACTGAGAGAGGTGGCTCTCTGGGGGAAGAATATGAGTATCTGGGTCAATGTGAAGAATGAAAAAAAAAAAAAAAGTGCTCAGTATGCACACATACAGCGTGGTAAGTGTATGGCGTGGGTGGGACGTGGCCCGCGGCTCTGCTCGGGGGGTCAGTCTCAGTGTTTGCTTGCGAGGACCGAGAGGTCAGAGTAATGGATGGGAAAGGCTGATCCAACATCAGCGCTTCGGGGCTTGCAGTGTTCCCAGGAGAGGGGACGATGCTGCATGTTTCACCGAACTTGACCCCCCCCCCCTTCACAGAACAGGAGGTCGTCCGGAACGTTATTTAACCAACTGATGCATCACAGTCAGCTGCGTTCCCATCGCAGGCTTTCGTGGTCAGGACTGAGTCGATGCTCATGGCTGTTGTTTCATACCCTGGGAATTCTCGTGAGAGCACAATTTGAAATTTGCCCAGCGAGTCGCGGACGGACAATGGCGGCGGAGCCCACGCTGCCACGCCGTAGCCTTGACGTGCACCTCTCGGAAAATGTAATGTAATGTTTAAATGTAAACGGGGCCAATGTTTTCCCCAAACTATTCACCCGGCTCGATACCACTGTACTTTTGTAATTCGGGTGAGCTGACTCAGCCATGTCACGACTGGTATCCCAGGTAGTAGATTGCTTATTGGTTGTCCACGCAAACAACTTCGAAGAAATTCAACCATATCACACCTTATTCTACATTGAAAGCCGAGCTGACGACAGCGCTGACTACTATTACAACATGAGAGACTTTTTTAACATTTATATGAGTTCCCCCAGCCTGCCTATGGTCCCCCAGTGGCTAGAAATGGTGATAGGTGTAAACCGAGTCCTGGGTATCCTGCTCTGTCTTTGAGAAAATGAAAGCTCAGATGGGCCGATCTGGAATCTTCTCCTTATGAGGTCATAAGGAGCAAGACCACACCCCCAGCCTCCACCTTGCCCCCCCCCCCTCTCTCCTCCTCATTAGCATTTAAAGCTACAGACACAGAAATGGCACATACTAAGGAAAGCTCATTGTGGGACTGGCTCTAGTGGCTGTAATTCTGCACAAGGCTGAATTTGGGGAAAGATACTTCAGATACAGTATTAGGGGACCACTAAGGTCTATATAAAAGAGACTTCAGATACAGTATTAGGGGACCACTAAGGTCTATATAAAAGAGACTTCAGATACAGTATTAGGGGACCACTAAGGTCTATATAAAAGAGACTTCAGATACAGTATTAGGGGACCACTAAGGCCTATATAAAAGAGACTTCAGATACAGTATTAGGGGACCACTAAGGTCTATATAAAAGAGACTTCAGATACAGTATTAGGGGACCACTAAGGTTTATATAAAAGAGACTTCAGATACAGTATTAGGGGACCACTAAGGTCTATATAAAAGCATCCAAAGAGCACCATGTCATGGGACCTTTAATGGAAATCATGACTGAGTAACACGGGTAATGAGAGGAGATATAGGGCGAAACTGCATGTGTACGTTCCTCTGTGTTTGCCGAAGGCTTGCGCACACCTGTCCCACCATGTGGAGGCGCGTCAGCTGGCGCCGTGGAAATGCGTCGAGGTTCGAAGCGAGTCGACATGTTCTCGTGTACGTCTGGTAAACAATCGCGCAATCAAATCTCCCCATTTGCTTCGAATTCCAAACAAATCCTTTCCTCCTGTTCGCTAACCAAAATGCCATCCATCCATTAATAAAACAATTTCCAATGTAGTCATGTGAAACCGACAGTTATTATGCAATTTGTGTTGCAGCTGTCTAATATTGCATTTAATATGATGCATGTTAGCAAGTGTGCAGCTATGTGTACACACTACTGGGAAGGTTTTGCTCTGGATTTAAAAAAAAATATATATATATACATATATACTGCACTTCCAGGAGATAGAAGCTGTCGATTCAAAAAGCAAAACCATCGAAAACCTAAAGCCCTTTTCCAAATCGAATATATATTATTTTATGAAAAGTCCAGATGATTGAATCAATGATATTACTATTTATAAAAGAAAAGTCTTCAAGGAGGCGGAATAGGATGAGTTTTTCTTCATTTCATAACAACATGTTGATCCTGACCAACAGGTAAAAGTAGTGAATGTAAACAGGGACATATGACAGCGGAGCTGTGCATACATCGGGACCCATTCACCAATAACTTCCCGCCTGTTGTTGCTGTTGTTCTGCACTTTTCCTACCCTCACCCATCACCGCTCCTATCCCTCCATCTCTTCACCCTAGGGCCCCCATGTTCTCCCAGATCCCGCTCATGGCAAGGTCTGCCTCTGCCCTCGCTTGCTCTCCGCCTCTTGTCTTTCTCGCCTCTTCCCTCTGTCTAGCTATTTCTGTCGTCTCTCCGCCTTCATCTCTCTCACCTCGGGCTGGGGGGGGGGGGGGGGGCTCAGCTGCCTGAACAATACAAATCGATCACTTAGAAAGGAGGACAGGGGAGGGCGGAGGCAGAGAAGACAGGGTGGGGGCGAGGAAAAAAAAAAGAAAGGAAAGAGACAAAGAGAGACGGGAACAAAAATAGGTGGTCTTACACGGCAAATTAAAAAGAAAAAGCATCCTAAAGCGGCCGCGATCTATCAGACACTGTTAACTATCATCCAGGCCTCTCTGTGCTTCCTGCTTGCGTCTTTCCCTTAGAGGAGAGGATTGTGGGTAGCTGATGGCGCCGGCTTTTCACACGTGAATATTTAATGAAGGGCTCATGAATAATTCAGAAAAGCAAGCAGCTGCGTTTGAGCCTAAGTGGACATGTGAGGAGCCCGAAACCAGACTGACCCCGACTGCTACCGCTCATCCTCAGCACCCAAACACATTTTGATCAGTGTATATTCTACACTACACGTGTGTGTGTGTGTGTGTATGTGTGTGTGTTTGTGTGTGTGTGTGTGTTTGCGGATGAATCACTTCCTAAATAAAAAAGGATGATAGGCGTCCCAATCTAGTCTAGTCTCTCCTCTACTTTCTTATTCTGTCAGGCGCAGAGCCCTAGACAAACAACAAGAAAAAACAGAGATGGAGTGGATGGATAACTCCCCCTACTCCCCTCCATCTCTTTCTGGCACTCTCTCCGTCACTCGCGCTGCCACTCACTGTTCAATCTTCAAAATCTCATTCCCATATTTTCTCTCCAGCCCTCCTCTCTCTCCCCTCCACTTTCACGCTTTTCATCCGTCCCGTTCCCTCTCCCTCCTCTGTCACTTCGCTCCCTCTCTCCTTCTCGGTTTGGTTATGGGACTCTGGTTAGGACACTGTGTTCCAGTCGGCATGGATTCCCAGCTCTACCTGTGCTGGGCTGCAGCCTTTAAATGCTCGCTGACCTGTTTTCACACACGAGCTGACACGCAACACACAATCTCCAAGCACGCTGGGGTTGGCCAATGTATGAGCGCAGTGCCTTTTCCATTTGGTTTAAACAAGCACTCCAGCACCTTCAGTCAGCCGAAGAGGATCGGCATCTGCGGTCTTTATTTAACCCTCCAAGGACAAAAGAGGCACCGGCGAGTCCAAGCGCTGTCTGACAACACTCCTACTCAAATGGCAATATTCCAACATTTCATTTGACACTTTTATTTACTATTTTATTCATGTATTATGTAGGGCTATGCTCGATTGAAGAAATTCTTAGTCGACTAACACTCATTCAATTGTATCGACTAATCGATTAGTTGATTTAATCGACAGATCTGTAAATCTGAATTTCTCCGCAAAGAGTCATCCAAAAGCACCACTTTAATTCTTGTGTTTACCAAAGATGTGCTCGTATGTTTCTTGGAAATATGTCATTCAGCATGAAAAAAGCATAAAACATGACTAATTGACTAAAGAAATCTAAGTTGACTAAGACCAAACCGACCGATTAGTCGACTAATCGATTAAGAGGGAGCAGCCCTAGTATTATGCTACTTCTGTGAACCAAAGACTTTTGTGAACTCATTTCAAGCACCAAAACAAATGAGTTTATGTTTGATTTGAGAAATTTCAAAAAGCAAACATAACACATTTTGGGCCTAACTATACAGAAAGCTGAGTTTGTACAGAACATTTCGATATGAAACATAGGGGGTTTAGCCCTCTGAGGTCTAAGGGCATTTTTTTTTTTACATTTCTTTTTAAATTCACAATTTAAAGGATATTTGCAAATAACCGGATCCCCATATGTGTCTTCGCCAGGCGTTTCATGTATTGATATTACCACGATAAGTTAGGCTACTCAGGAATGCCATCATCTGGCATTATTTGGGTTTTACGTTTTCTTATGTCTGTATGTCCAAAGATTTTCCATGCAGAAAATATCTACATCAGGTGTTTTCAAAGCCTGAGACTGTGGGCGTCCCCACAGACAAAGCTGGGAAAGAATCCAATTCCTGGATGGGATCAGGATTATGTTATTTGATCCCATAGACACTCAACAATTGAGCCAAGATAGCCTAATATCGCTGTTTTGTTACGCTTTCTAGGCACAGACCGAACTGCCTCTATAGTATCGCGTACTGAAAAATGTCTCGTCATTCAATACCCAATTTCAATACCTAAGGAGTGAATCTCATCAGCGTCAGTGAGCCAATAAGCACGCAGCATGCTTCTACCAAGATCTAATAATGGTGCTGATTGGCTGTCTGACCGAACACGTCACAGAGGAACGCAGGAAAAACTCTACGTTACACACAGAGATGGGGCTCACGTGGAAGGATTTGAAAAATAAATAAGTAGATTTGCGCTGTAATGTTTTATAAAAATTGGTATAAAAGTTTTTTTAAAAGTATTGTTTAGGAACCGGTATCAAAGTCACAGTATTGGTATCGGTGTAGAACATTTTTGAACGATACCCAGCCCCATTATTAGTTTAACTCTTTCACCAAATCACACCCATTTAAGCTATTTTAAGTGATCTTCGTTTGATAACTACTGTAATAGTTTTCACTGAGCCGTCCCTGAAACTGTTGGGGGGAGGCCCGTCTCACAATTTGTAAACCTCTGATCTATATGAAAGAATGGAGAAGAGTGTCAGTGTATAGTGTATATACTTTTGTATATCGTTTATTGGATTTATGGACATGCAAACTGCAAAGAGTAAGTCCCGATCATTTCGTTAGGACTCTGAGAAGGAGGGGCGCGAGTTCTGACTGGTTGATAGGGTTAAAAACTTCTGACGCTTATGCACACATGTACATGTAGACACACGCACACACGTGCACACACACACTCGCTCTCTGTGTTACAGGACATTCCGATCAAGTACAACACTGTCGAGCAAACACCTCCTGACCTGTTCAGTGACCCTCACACACTAATGTCTGCACCGCTGGTCTCGACATGACTTAAAGTGTGAGTCTCTCTTTGTCTCTCTCACTCTCACACACACACACACACACACACACACACACAACACACACACACACACACACACACACACACACACACACACAGTGTCCTCTGCCCCTGAAGAGGCCTCCCAGCTGTACTGTGCTGCTGTCTGCTAGTTTTAATGGCCTCTGCTAGATTGGACTGGACAACGCTCAGCCGCGCTGAAGTAGAAACGTATCGCTGCTGTCGTGGGACAATCTTGAATCTCCCAACTCTCAACAGGATGACATGGGCCTGGTATTGGTTTTGAGCACAGTCTTCCTCCTGTGGGACTTAAGGATCTCATCAAGCCAAGTTTTGTCAGTTATTTTTTATTTTTCTTACAACACAACAATGGAACGCTATGGTAAAGTGGGGTAGACGCTCCATATTCATGCGCCATCTTGAAATATGTTAAACGGTAAGGGACATACAGGACAGGTTTTACACATTCATGGCAGCGCGTGCATGTGAGTGCCTCGTGCGTCAGACGCCAAGGGCCACGACAAAGCGTCAGTATTTGGCGTTGAACGGTCTGTGAGAGCTATGCGGAGACAATCCCAGACCACTTCTCCATTCAGTATTTGGAGTACAGCACCTTTGAAACTGGAGTGAGATGTCCTCTCTTGGTTTGGCGAGATGACTCCGCCCTATTTGATGACATCATACCAAAAATGTTGACGTTATTTGTCAGCAAAAAGTGTTTACGCCCCCAAATAGTAGTGCATACGGCTCTCTATACTGTTAGCAAGTCAACTAGGGGAGCTACTGAACTAGCTTAGCGCAGAGCCATGTCCGTTGAACACCTTACACCCTACTTTGGCTGATTTTTTTATGTTTTTAGAGGTGTAGACAGGCTTAAAGTACTCTTCAGTGGGTTTATTTGGCCTGAGAAGTAGAAGAAAACTCCTTGATGGAGCATATTTTCCTTTAGTTTATCTCAGAACTGAAAACACCCTATATTTGGAGATACATGGTTTTAGCTGGACAGGTTGTAAGTAATACACTTGTATAGTGCAATCCAGACCGACAATGGCGTACGACATGAATGCAGTTCTACTGAATGGCACAGTAAAAAACCCCAAAGCTGCTCTAAGTTGTACACTGTGCAGAGGATTTCTCCTCTCAATGCAAATGGAGGATGGAGGGATATTCTCTGGCCACTACAAAACACGGTACGCTCCACCTGCAGTGCATCGGAGCGCGCTCCAACTGTAATTGGCCATCGCGCTTTTGACAGAGAGAGAGAGAGAGAGAGAGAGAGAGAGAGAGAGAGAGGGCCCTCCATACATCACTGCCCCCCCCCCCACCCCCCATTCTCCAGTCGTCTCTCTCGGCACCCTCATCGCCAACTCCGACCAATATCTCCCTCACTTTCCAATTCCTCCCCCTGTTTGCCCCACCCTCCCCAGCTTCCCCTCCCTCCTCCACTTCTGTCCTCCTTCTCCTCCCTCTCTGCTCCTTTTCCTCATTAAAGTGGGACCCAGGCAGTAGCGGTCACTGCCTCTCATTTATTTTCATTTGAAACTGGTGCAGCTCCACTGATCCTCTGGGGCTGCAGGAGAGGGAGCAGGATGGTGTCATTCTGATAACAACTGAGACACACACACACACACACGCACACGCACACACACACACACCTGTACTGTACGTTCACAAACTCAAACACACATTGAGGAATACAACACATCGCCCGCACATGGAAGGTAACCATTTGCAAATACACTCATGCACGCGCGCACACACACAGACACACACACACACACACAAAAAGGGAGGTGTATACGCATCCGCCCGCAAATAGATGCACTTTCACACCCATTTCAATTCATTTCACGCACATATTCACACATTTCATGTACCTGCAAGCTCCCATGCTCTGTTCCCTCCCTTCTCTGTCACATATGCACCCTGTCCTTTTCAAGACACCAAACCCCCCCAACCCCAACGCCCCCCTTGATTGTATGATTGTGATGATAGCATGGTGTGAATCATGGGCCGATAAACCGGCGCCCATTGTCACCTGGATGATTGTGAGTATTGATCCGCGCCTGGGCATATGGCCCACGTGTGTGCGCGTGAGTATCCCCCACCCCCCCACGCCCCCACTTCCTGTACGCGTGTGTCCATGCATTGTATTAGAGTCGTGTCGGGAGCGTCCCTGCCTGACAGTCTTTGATTGAAAGGGTGCTCGGCAGATTAAATTGTTGTAGCGGAGACGAGGTGCGCTCCCTTCGCCGAGGCAACGACGGCTGGTTTAGCAGATTCAAGACGGCTGGGGGGTTTGGGGGGTGGGGGCTGACCCATCTGTCTAAATGGCAGGAAGAGGCAGTGACTATAAACCAGGGGGCTTAATAGAAGACTAATATCCTCCGCACCATTAGCTAGGCACATGTCTGGGGTGAGTGGGAGGGGACACTTGGTTTAACCGCCAGCAAACCCAAAGGAAAGTTGAAGGACTTGCAGGAGACAGATTTAAAAAGAACTGTCACTTTCTTTAATGCAGCTTGATGGCTTCTTTTTGTCTCCCTGTCTGGTAAACACCACGTCTTTCAAACTCTGCTACGCCTGGTTTGTAGTGCAAGCATAAGTATTTGCAGTCCCCAAGCCAAAGCCAAAGCCCAGATACAGGAAGCGTCACTTAAGTATTTAGAAAGCAACCTTCAGAGCAACAAACATTATACAGTACAGCGAGTAGAACTCCAGAGGATGGGACGAGTGAACTGATCTCGATGTGTAAAATCAATGAACTTCCACTGGCATCTTTTAATTTGAAGGGGTTTGCACAAATTAAAATAAATTTCATTAAAGTCACTTAAACGTTTAATATTTGGCGTTAAATCCGTTGCAGACACTGCCTGAGTGACATCAGCAGAAGCTTGTTTCTGGTCCCTGGTGATGCCCTGCCAGGCCTGGACGCAATATTACGAATCCCACTATGGCCACGCCAAGACCCGCCCTTCAATAGCATTTATTGGCCAGGCGTCCATGAGAACACAAGGTAACGTAACCCGATTTTTTCAGGCCCTAACCCCTGACCAATTGGCTATCCTAACCTTAAAGTGATGGTTCGGAGTAATTTCACCCTAGGGTCCTTTGCACCATGATCTCGAGCCAAACACCCCCCCAGAAGCTTTTTTCACCTGGGTCGAACATTGGGAGCGTTAGCGTAGCGTAGCGTTATCAGCTGAATAGCTTAGCGCAGAGGCTAATGGATCCGAAGTGTCTCTTTACATTACCCCACTAATAATGCCCGAAATGATACCAAATGTCTACAGTAGTACAAATAGGTTATGCACTCATAAACGATGGATTGTAAAATTTGTACGCCAGAAGTTTATGTAAATAACACTTGCCTGCTGGCTTCTGCTCTCTGCTGCTGCTGCTGCTGTTACTACCGGGCAGTAAGAGTGCTTAGGGACATCTACAAATTACAACACCGAAAAGAGATGCAACAAAATATTTATTAATTTAATGATTAAATAAGGTAATGTCTCCAAACTTACCCTCAATTATTACTGGTCTCCTGCTAGTTATACTACAGCACTTACTTTAAAAAATAAGTTAAATTAAAAAATATTTTGTTGCATCTCTTTTCGGTGTTGTAATTTGTAGATGTCCCTAAGCACTCGTCTTACAGCAGCAACAACAACAGCAGAGAGCAGAAGCCAGCAGGCAAGTGTTATTTACATAACCTTCTGGTGTACTTACAAACTTTACAATCCATCGTTTATGAGTGCATAACCTATATATACTAGTGTAGACCTTTGGTATCATTTCGGGCATTATTAGTGGGGTAATGTTAAGAGACACTTCGGATCCATTAGCCTCTGCGCTAAGCTATTCAGCGGCTAACGCTACTCTACGCTAACTCTCCCAATGTTAGACCCAGGTGAAAAAAGCTTCTGGGGGGGTGTTTGGCTCGAGGTCATGGTGCAAAGGACCCTAGGGTGAAATTACTCCGAACCATCACTTTAACCACTCGAGGTGAAATGCATAACCCCAACCAATCGAGCTGCTTCGTAGGGCGGGTCTTGGCGTGGCCATAGTAGGATTCGTAATTTTGCGGCCTGGACAGCCAACCATCTTTATTTACTGCTTGTTTAACAGGAAGTGTTGCCTCTAGTCTGGTCTTCAGCAGGTGAATCGCAGGTCCAATGGGTGACTTAAACATTCAAGAATGTTACAATGTTTAGCCCTCAAGACTAGCCTTGTCTGTTTATTTAGGATCATTGCCCTGGACTCGGTATCCAACTCTGTTGACCCATTATGGATGTAAGCACCCTCCAGTTAAAGCTGAAAGTCAGCATTTTAACCCCATAGTCACTGTTTCATTCCATATCCAACGTACCGAAATACAGACCAATGAAAATGTCCTTAATATTTCTGTTCTGACTGCACACTGTATTGACTGCTTTTTCCACCACAAAAGGTATCCGTCCTCTGATGTGCACTGGTACCTCAACCCAACTACAGTCACTCTACCGTCCCGCACATGTGCTAAACCTCTGGAACACCCACCCCCCACCCCTTACCCCCCCCACCCTCCCCCTCATTTTTGTCGCTCGGAGCAACTGCCTGATGCGGAAACCGTTCAAAGTCATGTTTTTCAACGGGAAATTGCAAATGAAGTGCATGCCTCAACAGCAGTTCCATTTGTCACCCAATGAAGCGTTCACCGATTCAGTCAGTAAATTATGGTGCAATAAATTACTACCTGCAAACATCAATGAAATATGTTGACTCGTTGCAAAACAAGTCAACCTCAGCATGACTGTTTTTCGTGATCAGTTGCGCAGCAGACGCTCGTCTCAATCTTTTATGCAACAGGAGGGGAGATCAGACGAAATATCATCATCCATCACCCCTTCGTTTGTGTGTAAAACATGAAATGAGCCAGACCTGAATGACTCAAAAATAAAGAAAGACACTGGCTCGGTTAGTTGCCTTGGAAAATGTCAAATCCTGCTTCGGTCGAGTGGATGCCTCTGGTCTTAATATGGATGCCGTCCCATCTATCTCTGCAAATCCATAAAACAAACCCCACTGAAACAACTTTGTTTTTTAAAGACCTTTACCGCCTTTGGAGTTGAACGCTGATTGAAATTTGAATCAATGTCTAAATAAATCTGCCAAAAGCCTTCAAGATGTACACGTTTTCTAGTGTTTTAAAGCAACTGAAAATTTGGACTCAAAGTCTACAAGTTTACAAAGTAAAAGTTCGTGAAAAATCGATATTCATAAATGAATGAGTGTCACATATGCAAACAACCCTCGAACTATCATCCAAAACAAATATCTCATATATACATATATGACATATATCACCTCGTACGTTTGTGAGTGTAAAGATTGTAAGCTTGAATTTTTTTTTTTCTGTGACTTTAAAAAACTTTATGGTATCAGAATTCTATTAGTAGAAGCTTCAGAGTCTGACACCGTGAGATACTCCAACGCTTTACACCAAGAAAAAGAATATACATGATACATATTCATGCATATGTGGGTGGAATAATACAAAAATGTAAATAAGCGGGAGGACAAACACAACACTGTATATAAATAAAAAATAACTGAGATGTATCCATGATGTCAAAGGTGAATGACAATGAAGTGCCGGATATTTCATTTATAAAAAAAAATAAAAAATAAAAAAAAAGGAGCTGCTGATGGTACCATATGTCATTTGAATTCTACTTTCTCTGCTTGTCCCGGACACAATGCTGCTATAACAGCAGGAGGAGGTTCGCATAGAGAGGAAGGCAGAGAGACAGAGCGCGGTGAACAAAAAGAAAGAGAAAAAGGAGTAGCACAAGCGTTGGATGTTACGCTCGACTGGGCAAACAGTTGCAAGGAAAGCAGGGGAACATCTCCCGCCATCCGACAACAACAACAACACCGAGACAAGAGTGCAAAGTGGGAGAGGCATTACAGTAAAAGCTGTTAGGAGCAACCATCCCAGACGTCAAATCCTCTCAAATGAAGGAATAAGCCAGCACCTGTACTTTGTTTACCCACCTTTGTTTCCCCCACCCCCACCACCCCTCCCACATAAAAACACTCACATTGTTGATACGAAACCAACCATTCAACACCACAGCTAAGATGGAAGTGTAACAATCCCTGGGAGGGATGCACGAACGCAGCATCTGGGTCAGAAGAATGGGTGACCACGTGTGTGATTGTGTGTGTGATTGTGTGTGCGCGCGTGTGTGTACCTCAGCAGCAGCTCGTCGGTCCCCACGGATCCTGCACCAGCAGCCGCAGGAGGGGGGCAGCACACGCCATCGACACACACTCCCCCCACCACAAAGCCCAGCTCGGACGAGTGCTCCAACATTACAAAACCAGCAAATGCACCTTATCGGGCTACGAGCTGCGCTCTCTCTCTTCCTCTTCTTCTTTTGTCCTCTCTTTCTCTCTTCCCGTTTTCACTGCCTCTCTCTTTGCTTCTCTGTCTCGCCGCCTTGTTCCTCTCAGACTCTGCCGTTGTTCCCTTTTCTCTCACACAGAAACAGCCCACACACACACACACACACACACACACACACACACACACACACACACACACACACACACACACACACACACACACACACACACACACACACACACACACACCTCCACTCTCTCTCTGGTAGAGCAGAAGAGCAGTGGAGACCCCGCTGGCTTGCCTAGCTGAAGTAATCCCCTGTGACAGCTCGGCTCACGTTGTTATGTTGTGGGCCTATTTGAGTCTAATACTACAGCTCTGGAACAGCCTAGCTCCAGTCCAGCTCTGGTCTGCCTGCATGGCCGCTGGGCCTGGCCCAGTCCGGGCCCAGCGTCGTGCCAAAAATGCCCCAGCCATTTCACAACGACTGCATCGCATCATCTCTGCGCCGGAGACGGAGTGGAAAATAAACCAACCTTAACTCGGCTCTCATGAAGTTTTTATGAGGTAAATAAATCGTGTACATCATAGTAAAGTCATGTTGACCCAAGGGAAAGATGCCAAGTTCAACGTCAAGTCAAGCGTGCACTGAATTTTCACAGTTTATCAAGAGAGTGTATAAATAACCTTAAAACGAGATATTAGTATATCAGAAAGATATGCAATATCTCCAGTTCCTGCTATTATTCCCAGGCCCCTGACCAGTTCTGGTCTCATTCAGTCTCCCAAAAATATATATATTTGATTTGTGCTTACAATCTCGGAACGAGACGTGGTATTTTGATTGACCTTATTATTTGCAGCTACATCAATGGCTGCACAGCTTAGATGCTGCGATATTAACAAAGCCTTCCACAACTCGGTCATCCAATTCTCACCTAAGCTTTTCAAAAATGCACAGCCAAATGTTGGACTAGACTGTATGTCTGTAACGATAGACTAAATCCTTTTCAGCAAATTTTGCAGAAAAACTCATCAAGGCACCTGAAACCTTAAAATACCCATAATTCCTGGTATGAATTGATGAGCTATGAGCCGACTGATTTATTCACCAAAATTATTTTTTTTGGCAACCTGGTTTGTTGAGTTTCCCACCTAGATCTTTCAATCATTTATTCTATATCTTCTTTCTTTTAGACTGGCTGTTACAGATGGTGTTACATTTAAAAAAAATAGTATATAAAAAAATACAAAATGGTACGTAACGTGGCAGCTTAATTCCGGCAACGGCTAACCACACAAACAATCAAACTAACAGACAAGTAACAACAATAAAAGTTCGTATAAAAATCGTATAATATAGATTTTATTCATGCTTATGCACCTTGATGCACACCAACAGGTGTGACTGACATCACAGGTGTGCAGCCTTGATGCTGTAACATTACCAAGCCTTCCCCCCCCCTCCTCAGATGTCCCTTTCTATCCAGACCTCCAGCAGATGCAGACGGCGCGTTTTCGACCGGACCAGCCCCTTCTCCAGAGAGACGGCCCCGGTCCAGCAGATCATGCCCAGGAAAGAGGCGGCCCAGACAGGCATGTCTCGGTGAGTAGCCCTCCCGAAGGAGGCGCTGCCAGATCTCCCTCCATATACCTGGCACATCACAGCCTCTCCTCCCCATAGGAGGCCGGGGCTGAAGACACAGGCAGGGAGCTGCTGATTAAAAATTCATCTCTCTGTTTATTATGATTTATGCATGTTTCACTGAGCCAGCAACGGAAAAAGAGAGGAGAGGAGAACAGCTTCATTAGTGCACATTGTGTGCATGTGTGTGTGGGTACTATGACTAGGCCTGTTTGTGTACTCTTTGTGTGTGGCTAGCTGGCAGGTGGGGGGGGGGGTAGTTAAAATTATGGATTGTACGTGAGCTTCATTAGAATGTTTGGCATACAGGGCAAAATCGTCTGTCTTCACAAAACACCTGCATTTTGCTGGAAAAACAACAACAATTGAAAATCCTAAATTATCTGGCGTGCACGGGGGCCATTGCCATTAAAATGCAGCAGGCACTTTTGCTAACTTCTAACTTGATTACCCATTTCTGCCTCTGTTGTTTACCGTTCAAATCGCGTCAGCCTCTCGTTGCACTTTGTCTCAGCCAAAGCTGACGGCAGGCACGCCGCGGCGACAAATATTGACACGTGGCGAGCGTGTCAACAAAATAGTGGCGAGTAAGACCCCCAACATGGGCCGCCAGCACTCTGATATAACAATCGCATGTGTTTCAATTCAAACAGATGCTGCAGCCACTGGTCATATGTTGCTTACGGTTTATTAGAGTGAAAGCTGAATGTAAAGAGCTTAATAATATGGAGCAAGAAAAGAGCGGCGCTTTCAAATTAGCATACGCAATTAGGTTCTTCCAAATGTTCCAGCTTTTTAAGGGCTGACAATGGTGACTGATGATTTTGTTATTTACACTGAAAATGACTCACATCGCTGCAGACACAGATATTAAAGCTGCTCTAGGCAGTATTTTTGCATGAAAAAATACTTACATTTAAAAAACAAAAACAAAGGGGCTGCAATTGTCCTCCCATTCAGGATGCAGAAGTTAAACCCTATCGTTCTAATTAAAATTCCTGTGCCAGTTACTTTATCAATTGTACTGAGTTGCTGCACCCACAGGATGTCAAAAAAATGTCAAAAATAATTAAAAAATGCATCAAAATACCTCGGCCTATATGTCAGGCTATATACTGTCCTATTCCCCATGTTGAGACGTGACTGTCTTGTGAGTAATCCCACAACATCATGACGCAGCAGAAAAGCATCAATTTCATCACTGTCAGTCCTTGCATTGGCTCATACCATCTAATGTACACGGATTACTTCTTCTATTTGTATAGCACGTCCGGCGTGTCATGTGACGTGATGCTAAGTGACACAGCCTGTGTGCTTTGCCCTTTAGACTTCTTGCCTCTCTCTTTGCCTCGGTAACTTTTGGAATCACATGTCAGACGGGCTTGTAAACATGAGCGAGTTGCGTGCGCGTTCCTGACTGTCTTCATCCAGGATTTGTAAATGTTGACAGAGAAACTGCTGACACCTACAGCCACCAACACGGACGGTTGCTCCCGAGCTCCGAGGACTCAGTTTCTCCCTTCTCGTCAGGCCGGGAAGTCTATTTTAACACCGTGTGACGCTACAAATGGAAACTTGGACTAATGAGAATGCATATTTACATGCGTAGAGTTTTGACTCCTGGTCAATGTGTGTCTTTATTAAATCTACATATTCATTTCCCATCAAAGCTAAAAGTTGGTATCCTGACACACATTGTTTTCATGCGGATCATAGAATATCTAGAAGTACTGAGTCAAGGGCAAATGAATAAAACGGAAAATCCAGTTAAATATATTTAGAAACTGCTTGAACGTATCTGCAAAAATACTCTTCAAAACCAAGCTTGACTCGTTTCATTGGGAGCCCATCCAGTTGCCTTTAAAATCGGAAACCCAACATACGAGTACGAACCTGAAAATCACTATGATATGGGACCTTTATATTAGTTTCTTCTGACAAGGATCAGTTTGTAGGCCTGTATGTGTCTCTATCCGCCTGCTGTCTGCACATGCTCCTGTGTTCGAAGGGCTCCCGTTGGGGGGGCATATGGCGGCGTCTGGGAGAGACATAAGCTAGCGGTTGCAGGGAGGGGCAACCGGTGCCATCCAGAAGCTCCGTACTGTACGTGCCAAGCGGAGCCCAGATTGAAATCCTCGTTTGAACCCTTTGTAGGTTTTGGAGCCCTTTCTCGCCTCCCTGCTGAGCCGTGACATCATGGCTTCTGAAGACGAGCATCTTGTTTTTGTCATTCACAGGAAACGCACAAACTCGGGCACTGACATCGCAGTAACTTCAGGCCACGAGTCAAACCGCGCTGCCTCTGTCTCTTTTTAAATTGTGTTTACAATTTAATGACCTATTTGTGTTTGTTGTTTCCGGCGAGTGCCTGCTTCCACTCTCTCTCTCTCTCTCTCTCTCTCTCTCTCTCTCTCTCTCTCTGTATTTCTCGCTCCCTAACACGTTCTGACAGCAAAAGGTCAATGCCCATTGGCTACATGGGGGGCACTGAGTGATGTAAGTGGTGGGGGTTGTCATGGTAACATGCAGGGCTCGGCGAGGACGCAGGATGCTTTTTGTGCCCAATGCCAAGGCCGGGACTCAAGCGGGATCAAAAGACTCAAGAGCTCGACTCGCCGGGGCGGAAGCGCGCCGGACTGGTGGCCGTTTTAAATCGACTGGCGGCTTACTGGCCTCGCAAACGGGAGGGGTGGGACTCGGGCAGCCATGCCAGAGAAGCAGATCTGCGCGTAAGGAAAAGACAGGGAGGCCTAAAGACAGTCGGCTGGAAGCCGCTCTGTTATGTTTGTGAGCCTACATTCTGCTGAGCTTGGCTTCATGTTAATAAAAGAGGGATTACCAAAGTCTGCAGGCTCCTCTTTGGCCCCTCTCCAGCCGAGAGCCAAGGGAGGGTTCACTCCCTCCACCCGTCCGTCCTCCTCCCTCCTGCCATCCTTTGCTCCCTTTTCTTACTCTCCTCAGCATGTGGCTCACGTTCATCCCATTCAAAAAAATAAATAAAATAAAAAATACACACTCTCATCTGCCTTTCCTCCTGTCTGTCTCTGTTCTATTTCTCTTTCTCTATTCTCTCTCCACTCTCCCTCTAAGTACAGGAGGGGAAAAATGCACCAAAACACAGATAAATTATTTAGATTTTTTCCCCAAAGAGAGGGAAAAAAATGCTTGACTCTGCAGTTTGAAAGAAAAGAGGAAAGTAGGGTAGTGTGTGTGTGTGTGTGTGTATGTGTGTGTAGGGGTGGGGAAATAAAAATTGCATTAGATACAAGATTCCGCAATCAGCCCGTGATATGAAGAATTAATCTTATCTTTCACCGGCACACACGGACGAAGTAGGAGAGCGCCTCCAAAGACTTCAAGATGACAACGGGACGAATTCTCCCTTTCCATTACGCCGCCATTCAGCCATTGTGGAGGCCGACACCCGGCGATAAGCGGACGCATTGTTGCCATTGACAATGTCATTACGGGACAGTAAACAAGCGATGCAGCGGAGGGTCGGGATAAACCAGGCGGGGCCAGGAGGTCACCGAGACAATCTGGAATGAAAGGATGCGAGACCCCGTGGGAGAGATAAGATTCCTCTTCTTTTTCCTCTTCATCTATCTCTTTTCTGTCTTACACTCTCTCTCTCTCTCTCTCTCTCTCTCTCTCTCTCACAAAGCCAAGGACGGGCATACACTTAGAACAAAGCCCCGGCGCTGCCGCGTAATCAACTCCTCTGTACTCCTAACAGCCGCGACGCAATCTTCCCTGGAGGTCGTCCACGGGAAGAGGCTTAGGAGGCAGAACGGCTGCAGGATCATGGGCTATTAAGATGGGGAAATAGGATGACATTCACCCGGCCCCTCGCCCCACGTTTTCCTATACAAACCATTATGTATGTGTACAGACGTGAACAGAGACTGCAGTCAGATTGTTTGAGGAGAAGCAGCTGTAAAATGATTAGTCCAAGTCAAATGACAAGTCTTCATTAGCAAACAATACGACGTCTGAAGTCACTACCCTCGCCGTTTGAACACTTTGCTTTTGGTTTAAGCGTTGACAGGGTTACAAAAGCTGATACGAAGTTCCACGCGTAGGCATTATAAATATAATTTCAAGGTGTTCAGCTGCATGTGGCTATTGCTATTCATATTTGTTCTGGGATTTCACCAGGTCTTTAGAGAATCAGTGGGCCCTATTTTAACGATCTAAGCGCACGGCGTGAAGCGCACGGCATGAAGCGCACGCCGCTGGTGCGGAAAAAAAGGGTCCGGGCGCATGGTTCAAAAGGGTTGTAGTTAGTGTCTTCATTAATTCATAGGTGTGTTTCGGGCGTAACATGCAATAGACCAATCAGAGATCATCTCCCATTCCCTTTAAAAGCGTTTGTACTTTTGCCGCATTGCTATTATGATGGCGGATTTGCACCGTAATAATTTCATTTGTAATCTTCTGCATGTTTGTGTGCTGCTGCACGACGCTGTGTGTGTAACAAGCATAGTGTGCGCGCGGTGTGCATGGGCCTAGGACCATTTTACTAATGCACTGTTAAAATAACAATGAAATGCTGCGTTGTTGACTTTAGACCAGGTTTTTGTTGGTCAATGGCGCGATAACTTCCCGCTGCCTCAAGATAGCAATATGCCAAGAATGCACCTGAACACACCTCCCTGTAAGACCAGCACGCCCATGGGTGCACAGATGGGCGCAGGTGCATTCGCTATTTAAACGACATGGACGCTGGATGGTCTTAAACTAGCAAAGAAACTTGCATCGGGCGCAAGATAGGGCCCAGTAAGTCTTAAATAAGGCAAGCCCAAATCCAGATGAGTTGAAATAAGTTGAAAATAGTTAAAGGTCCTATGACATGCTGCTTTTATATTGACCTTAGTGGTCCCCTAATACTGTATCTGAAGTCTCTTTTATATAGACCTTAGTGGTCCCCTAATACTATATCTGAAGTCTCTTTCCCAAAATTCAGCCTTGGTGCAGAATTCCAGCCACTAGATCCAGTCCCACAATGAGCTTTCCTTAGTATGTGCCATTTCTGTGTCTGTAGCTTTAAATGCTAATGAGGAGGAGAGAGGCAGGGCAAGGTGGAGGGTGGGGGTGTGGCCTTGACCAGCTTTCCATGGGCAAAGCATAGAAAGAGGAGGTAACCTTGCTCCTTATGACCTCATAAGGAGAAGATTCCAGATCGGCCCATCTGAGCTTTCATTTTCTCAAAGGCAGAGCAGGATACCCAGGGCTCGGTTTACACCCATCGCCATTTCTAGCCACTGGGGGACCATAGGCAGGCTGGGGGAATGAATATTAATTTTTTTTTTTTAAACTCAATGCTATGGGACCTTTACGCTTTCAAGGCAACAAATAGATGTCCTGTGACACTTTTAGCACCTGTAGTACACCTTGCAGCCCTCTGTATCCACACCCCTGTGGCCACAGGGGTCCACGAAACAGCGGTGGCTCTTTACTAAGTAAAAGTACTAATACCACACTGTAAAAATACTCTGTTACAAGTAAAATTCCTGCAATGAAAATGTTTCTTGTATGTAAGTATCATCAGGGAAATGTACTTAAAGTATTTAAAGTAAAAGTACTCAATGCAGAAATCCTCACATTTTAGAAACTGGAAATGATCTAAATAGTTCTGTCAATCTACTAAGTGTTTAATCCGCTCATCATTTCAGCTGGACTTGTAGGCCGTAATATTGTTGGGTAGTTAAATTTATAATAAAACATCGTATTTTATGAAATCTTAATTTGTAAAGTCACGAAAAGCTGTCAGATGAATGTAGTAGAGTAAAAAGTACAATACTTCTCTCTGAAATGTTAGCGGAGTAGAAGTAGAACGTAGGCATGAAAAAAAAAGCCTCATGGAAAGTACAAGTACCTCCACATTTGTACTTAAGTACAACAACAATAAATACGAAATATCTTCAGGTACAGTATACGACAATATCTAAATAAAAAAACCTGCATCATATCCATCATCAGATGTGACTTTACATCTGCCTCATCCTGACACACTCACTCATCTGAACTCGCTCACAGCATGTTTGGTTGAGCATGGAGGAGGTGGGCAGGAGTGGTCCTGTTCCATTTGCAGACATTAGCACAGGGAGATTAATTTGTCCCCTTCCATTAGGTGGGAAGGGGGCCGTCACGGCTGCTCAATTATCCCTTAACAAAAAGAAAAATACACAAACAAACAGGAGCCATCCAAATAATAAGCGCTGCATAAGTGTGTGTGTGTGTGTTGCATCATAAGGATGCATAGGTGTGCGGGTATTGTTTGCATGTAGAGATGCTGGAAGAGGAGGAGTGTCTACGGGTCAGGTGTGGCTGTGTTTTCCACAGTGGCTGACGGCTCATTAATGGCATAATGTGCATTTTCAGCGTCTAATATTCGGCACCTGAAATGGGAGCGAAAGAGATGACGTGAGAGGGGGGGGAAGAGGGATAGAAAGAGAGAGCAAGGGGCTGAAGAGAGAAAGAGAGACGGCCGTCGCCGTGTTTGGACTTCGTCGTCTCTCCTCGTTTGCGAGGACTTCGCCTTCATTAGAATTATAATGAACAGTCAGCGGGGCTCGCCGAAATATTTTGGGCTCCTTGGATAATAAATGAATACACAAGCAAATCAATTCAAATCTGCCCATTATGCCAGTTTTTGGGGCTGTATGAAACATGCATAATGGGCCACACTATAGGCACACAGCATGTCGCAGGCGGACCTAATAACGAGCTTAAAATTAGAGGATCATTTGTCATCATTCCCAACATCGTAACATATTGTAAAATCAATTTCACATCCACTATGACATCGACGAGCTCATGGTGACGTATTGACTGACTGAGATTATGGCGGTGATGTTAACACTACAGCGGAATGTTGGTATGTTTTGTGTGTGTGTGTGTGTGTGTGTGTGTGTGTGTGTGTGTGTTTGGCTGTCGTGCTCCGCCGGTGTGATGATGTCGCTGTGTAGTGAGACTCGCTAATTGGCTCACCTGTCTCTCAGCCATCTGGAGCCTCTCAAAAAAAGAGGGGAAAAAAAACACCACACTGAGTTCCCCCAACAGCGCGCACGCGCACACACACACACACACACACACACACCCACACAGGCGTGCATATGTGCCTAAATACAGGAAAAGACAAATGTGGGAAAACGAGCAAATGTAAATGAAACAGAAGTAAGAGCCATGTCACACTCTTGTTATTGAAGGTTTTTTTTTTTTGCTCGCAGAAGTGATTTAAGAAACCAAAACAACCAGTGTGGTTCTTTACTCCGAGTAGTATGGTAATCACACCAACGCTTCAGAATTAACGCGATGATGATTAATTACAGCAACAACAAGGTTTCTGCTGGGTTAGAAGTCGGTGGTGAGAGCGAGCGTGCAATTCAGGACAGAATTACAATGAATGTAGAGTACGGAATAATAACAAATGTTGTATTATAAATAAATGTTGTTACTGTGTGAGCGAAGCACTGGAATGTAAAGAAGACACACCCACGACTTCAGCTCCCCCACCTCGAGAGCATCAGCTGGAAGAAAAAACACTCCACTATCCCAGAAAACCCTGGGGCATGATGCTATGATAGTGTGTTTGCGCGCGCGTGTGTGTGTGTGTGTGTGTGTGTGTGTGTGTGTGTGTGTGTGTGTGTGTGTGTGTGTGTGTATGTGCGTGTTGGAGGAGTCTGCTCGGCATACCAGCAGCATTTCAGGAGGATGGGAGACGCGACAAAGTGTGCGTCTGCATGTGCGTCTGCATGCGCGTGTCTGTGGATTGATTTAGAGCCTACGTCAACAGAACAAAGAGGTCAGGATGTGCAGCCGATAACCATGGTAACCCCTGCCACTGCCACCATCTTGGGAGAAAATGGAGGCTTATATTATATTATTATAAGTTATTATGTAGTGGGGGGGGGGGAACAAATTGTCATTTTGTATAGATAAATGATAAATAAATTGTGAAATAATGAATAAATACAGTTTGCCGATTGCTTACGCACTGAAATCAAAAATATTACACAATTATCAAAACCTTACACTCAAGTAAAAGTAAAAATTGGCCCAGATGTGCCTCACACTGTTTGCGGGACTGGCTCTAGTGGCTGTAATTCTGCACCAAGGCTGAATTTTGGTAAAGAGACTTCAAATACAGTATTAGGGGACCACTAAGGTCTATATAAAAGAGACTTCAGATACAGTATTAGGGGACCACTAAGGTCTATATAAAAGAGACTTCAGATACAGTATTAGGGGACCACTAAGGTCTATATAAAAGAGACTTCAGATACAGTATTAGGGGACCACTAAAGGTCTATATAAAAGAGACTTCAGATACAGTATTAGGGGACCACTAAGGTCTATATAAAAGAGACTTCAGATACAGTATTAGGGGACCACTAAGGTCTATATAAAAGAGACTTCAGATACAGTATTAGGGGACCACTAAGGTCTATATAAAAGAGACTTCAGATACAGTATTAGGGGACCACTAAGGTCTACATAAAAGAGACTTCAGATACAGTATTAGGGGACCACTAAGGTCTATATAAAAGAGACTTCAGATACAGTATTAGGGGACCACTAAGGTCTATATAAAAGAGACTTCAGATACAGTATTAGGGTACCACTAAGGTCTATATAAAAGAGACTTCAGATACAGTATTAGGGGACCACTAAGGTCTATATAAAAGCATCCAAAGAACACCATGTCATGGGACCTTTAAATGCAATTAATAATTCCATTTCAAATAGACAAAAATAAACAATATTATGAAAAGGGTAATCATTATTATCGCTAATATCGAAAGATCTCCAACAGCAAAAACAAAGGCCAATAGTGTGTGTGTGTGTGTGTGTGTGTGTGTGTGTGTGTGTGTGTGTGTGTGTGTGTGTGTGTGTGTGTCTACGTGTGTAATAGTTTTTATTCTCTCAGTGCCCAATGTGTTCCAGGTCAATGGTCTGAATCACACACAAAGCCACCCTATCCAAGCCACTGTATGTTCACCTGCCACCCAGTGTGTGTGTGTGTGTGTGTGTGTGTGTGTGTGGCCTGTCCACAAATTGAACCTGTGTCACTCGGAGAGAAAGAAAACGTTACTGAGAGAGAGAGAAGACAGATTGTGAAGAAAAGATGTCTAAACGTCAGTCCAGCTCTCTGCAGACCAGCCCGCCACCCTCCTCCTCCTCCTCCTCCCTCTGTCCCTCCCCGTCACTAATAGTTCTTCATAATTCATGTGTTTAGATGAAAAATGGATGAACAGCGAGCATGACACGAGTACAGCCTTCCACAATTAAAAAACCCAGTGAGAATTTCAATCCCACTTTCCCCCCTGCTGTGACAGTGGACAGAAAGACAGGAGAGTGTGTGGCGGTTTTTAAAGGGTCAGTTCACCCAAATCACAAAAAAACAGTCTCATGTTTTGAGATATCTGTCTCTGAGATTCATGCTAACACTCACAACACAAAAATATATTGAAATGTCCTATTATTTTTTCCTTAGGAGAGAAATTTGGTGACAGATGGCTGAACACTTTGATTTGAGGCTTGTGGAGCACTTCGACCATAAACATCTGAAAGTATTGATGGGATGGCAGCGAATGTTTTAGACTTGTGTGACAAAATAATCTCAACTCATGGCCCGCTGAGATTTTTCAGCGCTTTCAACCATATCCCAGTGTTCAACAGTGAATGGAACCATTTTTGGACCTTAGCTTGATATTACTTTGTCACACATACTGCTCCCAAGGTTGAGAATAAACCTCAACGCTCAAGTTTTCGATATGAATATGCTGCAAAGAAAACTTCCGCACACTGTCTAACTTGCAAAACAGATTTTTAATAATACTGAAAGGTTAAACAGTGTGAGGGGGTGGGAGTTTTCTTTGCAACTTTTGACCTGCTTGTCCCCCTCCGACCCACCTGCCTCACGTTGTAGATGTGCCAAGTATTTTTCTGTACTGATATGCAGATCTTAAAACATACGCAAATAAAACCGGTACAATCTGCAATGCTAGATTCCACTACAGGTAAGTGATTAAATACGTTGTAACGCTTTAGTGCGTACATTTTTGACATTATTGAATGTCCGTTACATTCAAGCCGTTGCCAAATGAGTTGCTATAAAGCTAATTAAGACTATCAGCTCCACGCAACTCTCTCTGTATTTCTCAGTATGGCTATGGTCAGAAGATGGTGGCGTCCGGCGACTTTCCCGTGCAGAAACTCAAGTGAAGATAATGACCTCTTCTTAATAGTCCATCATGTTTTTGTAATCCTCTGTGTCCTCCTTGGCTACTACCAAGGTGTATGTGTGTGTGTGTGTGTGTGTGTGTGTGTGTGTGTGTGTGTGTGTGTGATCACGGAAGGCTTGTATCATGTGGACGCGCCAACAGTTTTGTTGTCATGTCTTAGCTGTTCCTCATGGGGCGGCAGAAAGTACGCACTACAGCTTTAAGAGCCCCTTCAGCAAGGCACCAAACTCTGCACTTGCATGCGTTTACACCGTGGGAATGTACAGCTGCTGCTGCTGCTGCTGCTAAAGGAACAAGAGACGAGGAAAGACAAAGAAAGGGAAGAAGAGCGAGGTTGGATGGTTTTCATCGCCTTGAGACAAAGACGGTCCGACTGTCAGGCCTGTGAGATCATCAAATCGTGTGAAAGTTTGCGTCACCGTCCTGATTGACAGAACGCATGACGCATCGTGTTTTACTATTTGTATAAGTTCCGGCGCCGAATGAGCAAATTCCTCCCCCGCTGTCAAATGACGGCGCATTTCGTGCCAGTTCTGCTGAACTGGGAGCGTGTCTTGCAGACTGCGGCTCTCGTCGGACATTTTCTCACTGGGGGATAAATTAGAGCTCAGGAAGGAGCCTTTAACACTGATAACTGTCACTGCCGAGGAGAGAGAATACTCCAGCCAGTGTGGCTTCTGACTTGCAGTGAGCCCCGTTCATCCTCTCATAAATATTCAGATGTGGGGAAATCGCCGTGGCGAGGGACCGCTGACGTCACAGGGCAATCGGGGGAGGCAATAACGGACATGGCGTACCAGGACTCCACTTTGTGTGGATCCCTGTAATTACACTCTCTTCTGTCGATGTGTGCCTGGCTCTGTAAACAGGAAGCGTGTGTGCATTTGGGCCGCCCCTCGTGCCAAAGAGGAACTTGAGGCCTTTATAGAGCGGTTTGTATCTGTTCCACTTGTGAGCCGATACTATTCATACGCTAATCGGCGCCCGTTTACGGCCCGATTTGGGCATATATTTATTATTGGCGCGCGAGCGGCGGCGCGGTACGTGCTCGTGCGTGCTCCGTCCTCGCCCGTCTCAGGAGGTCACGTCGGAGCCAATGGCGGGTTTGCGGCTCATAATGACCGATGCTGAAAGACATTCGTGAAGCCACGCTCGCTAATTATCAGCTGTGTGCCTTCAAAGAACATTATCAGCACAAAAGACCTGCAATTATACACACACGCTCGCACGCACACAGTCGAATACACACTCCCTTTATCACCCCTGTTTCCGCCATCAGCTCTTTCTACTCCCAAACTGTCTTCTTCTTTTGTCTTGATTGCGGTTGACCCCCTTTTTAAAAAAGAAAAAAAAAGAAAAACTCTAATCCATGTTGTCCTCCTTTATTTGCCCCTCTTTCATTCTTGACTGCTTTCCTCCGCTCCCTTACGACTCCCATGACTCTCTTCCCTCCATCCCTACTCCCATCTTCCCAGCCTGTTTTCATTTCCTGTCCTCCGTTTATCCATCCCCATCCTCCAGATTCCAACCCTCTTCTCTCTTTTTTAGCTCCCTTGTTTCCACTTTTCCTATCTCCTTCTCCCCCAATCCCCCACTCCCAGCTCCTCTTCCTCTTCCTGGCCCAAAACAGACACTTAAATAACGAGCCGGGTGTCAGTCAAACCGCCGGAGAGCTTCATTAGAGGAGGAGAGAGCACAGGATCAAATTATACGCGCAGTTCTCTTTTGTGTGATTGTGTGTGTGTGTGTGTGTGTGTGTATGTGTGTGTGTGTTTGCAGGGGATTTTGGGGGGTCGGCAGCGGCGGTGATGTCGGTGGTGAAGGCAGAGAGGAAGTAAACACACGCTTCGGAATGACGCAGCTGTGTGGCGGATTAGCGTGTAACACACATCACTTGTGTGTGTGTGTGCGTGTGTGTGTGTGTGTAAGCTCCAGCGCCAGTCACAGCCTCGCCTGTTTTCTCCAATCAGAGAGAAAAACAAAAGCAAACTATTTTGCCTAATTATTCACAGCCACAGTCGTCGTCTCTTTCTTTTTCCTGACGCGTTTTGCTTCTTCACCGCCGGCGTTCTTTCGCTCTGTGCTTGGATCTCGTTTTTATGATCTCTGGCTGACTTAGCTGCTCTGTTTGCCTGTGAATACCATCAGGTGTAAGCTTTAGACTGATACTATTTGGGGACTTTATCATTCAAAATCAATATAATTTAATTCTGTTATGGGACAATGATGCACACCTTTGAAGAAGTGATCATCATAACATTGTATCTCTTCTTTTCCGGCACTACCAAAGGCCCAAGTCCTTATTTTAAAGGTTAAAGTGGTAAAAATGATAAAAATGTAAAAAGTTAAAGTTGACTCTATAGAGCCATAGAGGTACTTAAAGGACTACATCAGTGGTGTGGCATAACACAGCCCATTACAATCGCATATTCTATACATTACTGCGGCGTATCTTCCAAATATACACACAGTTTTTAAATGGATTTTTTACCATTAGCCATTATATCCAGTTAATTTCATTACAGAATGAACATCAGCTCGCAGAGACTTAGAACTGGCTTCACACAGATAATCCACCACTGTGAACATTTAGTCACTTTTGTGTTTATCTTTTGTTTGCCACTGTATTGTTAAAAGAAGGGACCGCTTTGAAGTGAGTGTAGACTGTATGAAAGATATGGAGGTAGCCACCGTAATGTCAACCATTTGTTTGTGGAAGCCTCGAGTTTGGCATTTTGGCCGGTCGCCATCTTGGTTTTTTGAAGCCAGAAGTGACCATATTTGGATGGAAAGGTTGGAGCTGGGAAGGAGCAAGGGGTGGATCTGACTCAGAACCCGGGGACATCACCGTGGCAACGACTTGTCAATCGCAAGGTAGTAATTTTACTCTAAATGGGACCATCATCTACAAACAGCATGTATTGAAGAAGACTTGAAACAGGCGATTGAGACCATAAACTACAAAGGTCTTTTTCTCATACACTTCTATACAATCAGACGTCTTGTAGAAACCAGTGGAGGGCCCCCCTGCTGGCCCTTAGAAAGAATGCAGGTTTAATGCTTAATTTCCCGATGGCTTCAAATTTTTCGGCCCGGAGGTTGATGCTTGGAAGAGACCAGCGGTGGAAGAAGTATTCCGATCCTTTACTTAAGTAAAATTAGAATACCCCACTGTAAAAATACTGCAAGTAAAAGTCACTTTTAAGTAAAAGTGTGTAGATATCATCAGGAAAATGTAAATAAAGTATTAAAAGTAAAAGTAAATCTGGATCAAAACATTTCCGTCAATGAACTAAGTGTTTCATCGTCTAATCATTTCCGCTGTAATTGTAGGTCATTATATTGTTGGGTAGTTTCATATATAATAATACATTGTATTTTATAATCTACATGTGTTTTGTGTGCAGTTTTTTTTTTTTTTTCAGTTTTTAGTGGAGTAAAAAGTACAATACTTCCCTCTGAAATGTAGCAAAGTAGTAGATGTAGAAAATGGCATGAAAAGAAAAGACTCAAGTAAAGTACAAGTACCTTAACATTTGTACAAAAGTACAGTACTTATGTAAATGTAAAAAGTTACATTCTACCACTGTAAGAGACATAGAGATCCTAATTTCCTCTACACATGAAAGTTTGTCTGCTAAGTTGGATTTTCTGATAACATGCTTTGTGAATGTAGTCCTTTTGGGCAACCTACTCTCAAATTTGCGTACTAAGTGCACAAGCAAATATAGGCCGTTATCTCAGAAGAGTCAAAACTCACAACTAATGTACTATTTGGTACAATATCTGAGACATAATATGAACCTACTGTGGTTTATTTGTCCTTTGTAATAGATGCAATTTCCCTGGAATACAACCCTTCATTCAAAAAAATACTCTAACAAAAAGAGATTCCACTCATCTCAACGACTACTCAGAGAAGCGCATGCACACAAATAATCTACTCGGCTACAGCATGAGAATTCATTGTCACTCAAGCATTATAATCTCACCCTGTTCTTATATGAATATATATATATATATATATATATATATATACACACTCATAATGGTTAATGACCATAATAAAGCCACACCTGCTGATGGATTATGGATCCTATACATGCTCGTGAGACGTTCCGTTATTAGGTGGGTCATCAACACTTGCACCTGTAGTTCCTACTTACTAATATTTAACCCTCATGCTGTCCTCTCGACCCATTTTCAAAACTTCTATATCAGAAATATGGGTTTCTTTTTAACCAAATTACCCAAAAAGTAAGTACAATTGCAAGTACTTGATCACTGCTTTCATAGAATTTGGGGTATTCCATTTTATAGCATTTGAAAAAATTGAAATGGTTTCAAAACAGTCTCCTGACTTAACTTTGACCTACACACGTCTGTGATTATCAATCAAAATAGGTTGCTCTAATATTAGTCTAAATAATTCATAATTTCAAAATTGGTATAATTTCCTAAAATTTCCTAAAAACAAGTGTAAAAGTAGTGGTAATAAGTTGGTGTTAGTAATGTTAGTAAATTAGCATCGAAAATCCGTGAAAATTGCAACAAAAACATTGAAAAAAGCGCCAACAGTGCCGAAAAAAAGGACAACAAGTGCATGGTCGACAGGATGACAACACAAGGGATAACAGAGTTGCAACAGTAAGCATTATTGGATTAGAATCCAGATCACAAAGCATTATAGGTGCACTACAATTCTTTACAAGTGTTTGTATGATGGTAAATGCTTCAAACAAGTGAAGGAGTGTTCCTACACTCCCCCCCCTCCCCACTCTACCATCTGTCCCCATTATGGAAGAAATGGGGGTGCATTGATGGTTTTCAAGGCAGGATATTCATCCTTTCCCTGTTAACTCTGCCTCGGATGAGAAATAGGTGCTGCTATTTTAAGATCGGCCCTTATTTAAACCTTCTCCCCCTTGCTTGATCCGTCGCTCTGTCGCCAAAGGGTTCGGTTTAATGACCCTCCTCGGCCGTAGATCTGAGCCGCGTCACATCTCTCCTTTGCCATTTCTCTTTTCTCTCTCCCTTTATTTCTCTCTCTCTCTCTCTCTACCCACCAACTAGTCTCATCATCTTCCTCCCGCCCTTCCACATTGCCCCCCCACCCCCCAACAACACTACCAACACCACTCCAGTGTTAAACACCTATTGATGTAGTCGGTGCATGTTGTGGCCTGAAGCCTGGAGATACACTGCATGCCTCGTTGAGGACGAGACCAAAGAGACGGAGTGCGTTGTTAAAAAGGAATAAAAGATGTGAAACAGTACCTTTGTATCGGCCCAGAGAGGTCGCTGGCGTCCTGCCTGCAAGACAAGAAGAAAATGATTTACTAAAACGTTAAAAAAAACAATGAATAATAAAAAAAGTCACATAAACACAAGTATCAAAAAACAATTCACTCCTATTCCATGTAAAAGCAGGGTTTTTGAAGAAGGTAAGCATCTCATTTACACTAACGCAGAACCATTTTTTGTCACTTTACGCTGATGACATTCTGCTATCTATCTATACGGTAAGTGGGCATTTACACAGGTCTTTCCATTCATTTTGAATGGGGGTAGTGCCTTTAGGCTGCCGATCAGACTCGTCAGTGTGTTTTGAGGCGGTGGAAGAGTTCCGTACAGTAAAAAGGAAACATCACTGCCTCTATGGCTGCCACAAGAACGTTTTAAAAACACCAAACACAAGCACTAAACTGCCCAGGAGTTTGTGTAAAAACTGAATGTTTGCCAAACAAGAAAGCACAGTCGATCTGTCTCGCTCGACTCTTTTCTTTCTCTCTTTCGCCGTTAAGCTGCCTTCAAGTGCGGTCGGAAAACATGATCTATAAAACGATCTGACGGAAAACAGTAGTTGTGAAAAATAAAGTCTACTTGTGCTACATTGGGGGGGTTAAAGAACACAACAGGACGTCACACAAATGGGCCGTTTCCTTGACGCTCCCCCCGCCCGCAACCCTGCGACAAATTGCTGGATTGCCGTTTCACTGTCTGAACGCAGCCTAAGAAATCTCCTCCGTGCTGGAAGTGACAAATATACTCTCTTTTCCAAAGCTACTGTCTTCTGAAGCTTACTGAATGTAATATCTTTCACAGTGCCTGTATAATGTTGTATTATGCTCAATGACAGAATCTGTGACCTTATTCCAATTTACTTTCCCTCGCATACATACAAGACGAGGGAAAAGCATCGTATTGAGGGTAAAAAATGTAAACTTGAATGTACGAGCTTTAGTGTAGTTTGCAGAGGTCCACAGGTTTGGAATTTAGATATCAGCAGCTACTACTGATCACATACAGTATTCTCACAGCGATGGGGACTACACTCTTCGGAAACTGCTTCTACTGAAACTTTACCATTTTACATACGTTTATGGTTACAGTCAAAGATTACGATTGCATCATTTGTATATGATGTCCCGTTGACTGCTACCCATTTCCAAACAGAATATAGTCTGGAGCTTTGTAGTTATAACTTTAGTTCAACTTGGAACAATGGAAGTAAAACAGTTGGGTGCCAATGAAGGCAGTGTTTCTGGGAATATGATACAAATCACAAGATACCGGCAACAATCTCTCACACTCACACACACACACACACACACACACACACACACAGTGAGCCATCTAAATAATAAATTGGTCTTGTCTGTCCTTGGGAACAGAAGAGAAACTTGTTCGTTCCACTGGGTTTTCTCCATAATTCCCTGCTGTTTCCTTCTCTCTTCTTCCCTTTTTGTTTTATTCCTCCCTCCAATCTTCTTTTCCTCTTCCACTGCATGTAAATAAATTGGTCCCCAGACCCCACCACTAGACACTGTGTGTGTGTGTGTGTGTGTGTGTGTGTGTGTGTGTGTGTGTGTGTGTGTGTGTGTGTGTGTGTGTGTGTGTGTGTGTGTGTGTCTGTGTGTGTGTGTGTCAGCATTACACTCAATGCAACACAGACACACACAAACACACAATCCTCCAGAGCTCAGAGCTGCTACCGAATTAGCCCGCATTTTATGTCACAGAGGTAAATAAAATAATAATGAACTGCGGTCATTAACCACTGTTTGTGTCACTGTGTGTGTGTGTGTGTGAGAGTGAGTGAGTGAGAGCATGAGAGAGAGAGTGTGAGTGTGTGTGTGTGTAAGTGTATTATGATGAAATGCTGAGAAAAAAACTCCTTGCTCCTCCTGAACACAGTGGCCAATCACCGCTATCACCACTTTTTGCATTTCAAAGACACACTCTTGTCTGTTTCATCTCCGACCACAGAACACTCATCCTGTTATCCCCACACACACAAACACACACACACACACAACGATAGCCACCTCTGCTTCAGTCCATTCTCCCCATGCAATGAATTATGAGCCAGGGTAAATGGAACATCAAACACACATTGTTCGCACTCAAAGTTACACACACACACACGCACGCGCGCCACGCCTGCGCATACCTACGCTTACACACACACACACACACACACACACACACACACACACACACACACACACACACACACACACACACACACACACACACACACACACCTCATATTTTTGGATCTACATACATATGTACAAGCAAAACGTTTCCACTCCACGGACCTCATTACTTATTAACTCGCTGCAGCTTTAATGTTACAGTTCCAAAGACCCCTTATAAAACTTTATCAGAGTAAATGTTATTATTATGACGACACTAAAGACAGTCGAGCAACCAAGAGCTCCTCTTATTTACTTGCCATAAAGTCGAAGATGATGAAATCTAGAGCGACATGATCTAACATTTAAGACAGGTTGGAAGTTTAAATTTGTAAGTTTGGGATTTTAGGAAGTGCAATACTTGCTTGTTACGGTTTTTGTCTAAATATGATCTAACCTGAAACATTTTAAGAAGTAATTTACTCTCATGTTCAGTGAAAAAGTTGTCTTTTTGTCTGACCATTAGGTTGAAATAACATAATAAAAAAAAAGCTAAATTACTGCAGGAACTTTATTATTGACTACTGTAAGTCTGAACAGTATTAGCCTTTCAACATTTTCCACTTAGCTGCCCGACTACAATGCTACTTAAAATAAAAAAAATAAAAAAGAAAGAGCCAATTATGATTTTGTTGAAAGCTTTCAGATGCGATTTCAACAGTATCAACTGCCCCTTGTCGGTCTGCACCAAGTCGAGCCGACAAGATTTGGGTCAGAATTGATCACTGGGATGGAAACAGATGGGAAAACAGCGTCCAGGTGGAAACAAGCCAGACGTATGCTTCACGACAGACAGCTTCTTGGCGCCCCGCGTACGAACCCGAGCGCAAACTCCTGCAGGCGTCTCGCTGCCGCCACCGCGGGCCTGGCGGAGACGTAAAGCGAAGCTGAAATGTGAGGGACTCCTCGAGCGACCGTGCCAGAGCCGTCGCAAAGACGGAGCAGGTGGCAGGACCCGGCAAGTAACAGGGGCATATTTGGACACACACACACAGACACACACATACAAACACTCTGCATTAGTACCACATGAAGGGAGACGCTACGAGCCAGCTGTCACGACACTTTAAACACCATCGATGACAAGAGCATTCCCACGCTGGGAGCTTTTAAAGTGATGTCCCCCCTCTGTCTCTCTTTTTCTTTTCAACACACACAATATTGGAATATTGGAAATGACATGGATGCTTCTATTATGGTGTAATACACGAGATACCGCGTTAAACCCTTGCGGCATTGGTGTTAATCCATTATCAATGACACAAAAAAAGGGAAGGAAAATCAGAGAATGACTTGCACATGCACCGCATTAACCGGGTTAATGTTAAATGTGCATCTGAATTTTCCTGTTGAGCTGTGGAAACCAAATTATTAAGGCACAGAGCATCTATTCTTTTTGGTATTGGTTTCCAATTTAGTCAGATTTTGGGTAACATCTCCAAATTGCTGTTTTTTTGTCTGAATAGCAGATCAAAGCTGAAAGATAGTCTGTTTACATTTATATAACAGAGAAAGGCTGCTTATTGTCTGATCGATAATATTCGGTCTATTCTAAAAGGCCCTGAGGGTCTCTCTTTCCCCTCCAAAATGGTTTGCTCCTTCATCCTCCTCCTCTCTGCAGCCCATTTGTGTCATTCTAACACTTCTGTCCTTCTCACCTGCCTCTCACATATACACAACCTGCTTCACATTCTGTACCCACAATCCCCAACCAATCAACACATCCAAACGCACACATCTTTAAAAGCCGATAAATACATTCACACACTTGACTTTCACACCCTACCAAGACTTCCCACTTCTTTCTTCATCCTTATCTTATCTCCATCGCAGGTGTGTGTGCTAGTATGTGTGTGTGTGTGTGTGTGTGTGTGTGTGTGTTGTGTGTGTGTGAGATTGTGAGACAGCCAGTGTCGCTCTGGCAAACTGTGCCATGTTCTTAAGATGATGTCAGATGTGGGCTGCTGGCCCACCTCCCGATGGATCTAAACTCTCCCATTGGAGGATGAGTCTCGTGGATTGCTGTGCCAAAGCGCTGAAGGGGCGATGAGGATTGGATGAAACGGAGACCTGAGCGACACCAGCGAGCTGCCATTTCATTAATCATCCTCTGACTGATGCTGCATTCATGGTGTATCGGCAAAGACACTACGCGGAGTGACTCAACGGTTTATAAAAGCACTGACTAAGACGTGGTTGTGTATGTGAAACCACCATCAAATCACTATTTAAACCCCATTGTATGAATTCAAGCTGATTACAGGCTTCCATTCACCGCCAGCGAGGGGACAACAAACTTTCTACTTCAGCCGCTTGCCTATTGGTTACACATGCTAATGCAGCATTGGCATTTCATTATGAAAAATAAACATCAGGATTGTTGATTTCAGTGTGGAAACTATACAAAATCAATGCTATAATAAAAGATTATTTCAGTCTATTCAATCAGCAATTCAAATGGAACTGCTCTACAGTTTGATGCAGGAATCGCTGGGAAATGGCCGTTTCACTGCAATACGCAGCAGTAAAACTGAACATGTGTGCTATAAAAAGGGTCTCAAACAAGTGCCGCAACAGGCTTCATTTATGTGTGTGGGTGTGTGTGTGTGTGTGTAAGCAAGTGCATGAGTGTTAGCAGGGATGCATGCGTTCATGCATGCATGTGTGACATATTGAGGACATTTAAATGCAGTGAGAGTAACGACCTAGAGAGCTACAGGGTGAACAAAAGGGAGAAGTGGTAGTAGAGTGTTAGGCCTCATTTACCTTGTGATATTTAAAGGGTATGCAGGCTGGTCACAGCGCACGCACACACACACACACACACACACACAGTATGTGTGTCTACATGTGTATGTTGCTTTGTGACCACTGCAAATCATACAACAACTTCAACTCAGTGAAGGAGAGACTCCTGAATCATCCATCATGCCTGTGGGGAGAGAAGAGAATACCTTGCCTCTTTCTGTCTCTCCCTCCTCCTCCACTTTAATAATAACCCCCCCCCCCCACTGACACAACCCCCCCTCGCCTCCCTTTTCTCTCCCCCCCCCCCCATTTAATAACAGCGCAACAGATCAGCTCCATTAGCCCAGACCTCCTCACACATGCAAATGAGGCCGGCGTTATGGAGGCACACGTCACGCATTACTGATGGCGCACTCCCCGACCTGTCACTGCTCACAACACAATCGTTTTGGAAGATTGTGCTGAGATGTAAATGTTCTTATTTATCTGTTATTTTTTAATTTTATTAAAATTGTATTAAATATGTTCAAAATAAACAAAAAAAACAAACTTCACGAGTGTATGCTAGAGAGTGAAAGAAAAAAAAAAAAAAAAAAAAAAAAAAAAAAAAAAAAAAGAGAGAGAGAGTGAGAGTGTGTGTGTGTGTGTGTGTGTTACAACAGTGGCTAAATTGAGATGCATTAAGGTTTTGATTGGGGCGACGGATACGATGCAAGTGTGTGTGGCGCCGAGAACAAGGCCATTACCGGGTGGCCGGATGATGACATCGTGCAAAGCGAACATGGAAGGAGGACGAAAGGTTGGAGGAGACGGGATAGGGAGGAAAATTAGATGTGAGAAGTAGGGCCGCATAACGAATAATCAGAATAAAAAGATTGTGATTTTTTCCAAATGTAGTCTGCAGTCAAACCTAATGGAACTGCACATTTTTACAACCTAGTGAGTTTCAGGATAAGTCACATAACGTTCACCTTTTGTGTTTATGTATGTCTCAAAAGTTGTTAAAAGTCATTTTACAATAGACCAATAGTCTGCATTTAGTTTTTGTTATGATGCGGTGAATACAGGTAACGTAGGAATTGTTGATTTATTGAAGAAATATAGGCTTACTGCAGCACAGCAACTATGATGGTCTGGCAGGGAATGAATGGAGGTGGGCTGGTATATATGAGAGGCTGATGAGGGAATGAGGTGCAGGTGAGCAGGTGGGCGGGGAAGGTGAACAGGTGTGTAGATTGCGTGGGGCAATCAGGTGATGGTGGAAGGAGGGAAAGTCTGGGGGCACCTGGTGGACGGATGGAAAAAGGGTAATGAAGGTAATGTGACTGGAGAGGAGAGACAGACAGTGACAAGTTGACTCATATTTAGAAACGTAAATCAGCCTGGGCCTCCATTTTGATAGAATTTATTGTCACATCAAATTGGAGTGCTGTCCTAGTAGCTTTATTCATGATTATTCATTTTTAGGATCCACAACCCAGCCTTCAACCTTCAATCTACATGAGTTGAGCGTGTCCAATAGTATTTTTTAAGAGACCTCCTATCCAATCAGAAAGCGATGAAATTGCACTATAAGATAATGTGACTGGAAAGGAGGGACAGAGAGACGGACAGTGACAAGTCGACTCATATTTAGAAATATAAATCAGCCTGGGCCTCAACATGCTGCCTATTTCATGACATTTATGATCTTAAAGCTTTAGTGCGTAACTTTTTACATTACATTCAAGCCGTTGCCAAATGAGTTGCTACAAAGCTAATTAAGACTATCAGCTCCACACAACTCTCTTAATGTATTACTCAGACTTTCGAGCGCAGAAATTCGAGCGCAGAAATTAGAGTGAAGATAATGACCTCTTCTGAAGAGTCCATCATGTTTTGTTAATCCTCCGTGTCCTCCTTGGCTACTAGCAACCGCGTGGGGGAGGGGTGGGGGCTGCGCGCGATCACGGAAGGCTTGTATCGTATCACTGTGGGCTACTTAGCAATCCTCGTGGGGAGTTTGGGGCGCATTACGGAAGGCTTGTAATACGAAAACGCAACCTTATTAAGACACCTAACAAATTTAGAAAGCCATGACAGTGCACTATAAACCAGTAAAAGTATTGAATTCAAATTGCATTGTCATTCAACTGACTAGAGGTTTGATTGGTTGCATCATTGTATGGGGGCGTAGTGTACAAGTGGATGGATGGATGGTTGAGGGATTCAAGTCAGGATCAGGTGAAAACAAACGCTCAAAATGTCTGAAAGGTAAAGGTACTTTATTTGTCACATACACGTACATGTAGCGAAATTCATTCTCTGCATTTAACCCATCCCTCAAGGGAGCAGTGGGCAGCCAATCACAGCGCCCGGGGACCAACTCCAGATTTGAGCCAGTGCCTTGATCAAGGGCACTGACTGGAGAACCTAGTACATGTTTTTGATGGTGGGGGAAACCGGAGCACCCGAAGGAAACCCACGCAAACATGGGGAGAACATGCAAACTCCACACAGAAAGGCCCCGTAACGACCTGGATTCGAACCAAGAACCTTCTTGCTGTGAGGCCACAGTGCTAACCATTGGGCCACCATGCTGCCTAAAGTAAAGATATGTGAGTGTTACAGATGAGACTAATAGGGAGCCTCAAACCTGTCACGCTACCTTGTTAGCCTTGACGGATGTGCAACATAATTGAGCTGAAATGATGGTTTGTCATAATTGGAAATAATTAAGGCTCTGTTGTTGCGACATTGTTCAATCTGAAGCTTTCATTAGCAGGTTCGATACCAGGCCCCTTGCTTTTGTCCACTTGTGAAATGGAAATCAGTCATGTCCTTATACGCCCTCTTGTTGCTGCTCTTTCAAAACCACAGATTTGATGAATAAACTTCACTTCCCTAAACAATCATTCCTGGGAGCCAGTCTGTGGTTACTTAGCGCCAAGTCCCCCCGGTGACAAGGTGCCTCATAAAAGGCCACCATATTAGATCTATCGCTGTCCATGTGAATGTTGTACCGATAGAAGAAGCCGGGGAATAAATCAATATCATGAATGTCAGTTCATCAGATGGAGGGGTAGCTCAGACGGCGGAATCTCAACCACTAATCTCTTTAATAGTCTGATATTACATTTTAATCCCAGTCTGATTCCTTCACTCTTTTCGTTCAGGCTGTCTGCCGAATGCCTGTCAAGGAGTGAGGGGAGGAGGACAGTAAATAAGGAAGGACGGGTATCCAAAGAGAGGGAGAGAGCACGAGCCAGACAGAAAAAGGAGAAAGGTGGAAGAGAAGTGGTAGTAGTAGAAGAAGAGAAATGGTACGTTTATGGAGCGTTGTGGCCCGCTGCCATTTCAAGTCTGAATTTACAGTGCAGGGTTGATGGACTGTGAGAGACGGAGAGGCAATAAAGTGATGCTGATGAGAACTGAGGACAAATTGATATGATCATAACATGTCACATTAAAGACAGGCCTGCCATCCATCAACATGATAAAAGGCCTCCTTCATTCTAACACTAACACCACTGCCATTGATCTCAATGCTTCACTTAGCCAACCGCTAACCATTTATGATAACTATCATTATCCAGTTATGGGCGATGGTGACAATCTATCAGTGCTATCGTAAAGTCCACAACAGAAAGATAACCCTTACTAATTCATTGCACTGACTAGCCCTTTCGGTATCTTGTAGGGGAATTAGGTAGGAAAAGAGAATTATTTCCTATAGTTTTTTCCATTATGTCATACAATAATGGAATGGTGATGAAATGACAAAGTGGGAGGAGAGGATGTGTAAAGACCCACGGTTGTTAAGAATGATTTGAAGAGAAAATGTTAACTTGAGGAGGAAAGCACTCGCACAAGTTTTTTTTTCCTGTGCTAATGCGCTCAGAGAGAGACAGAGAGAGAAAGCAGAGGAAAAGCAGCATTGATGATAACACCAAACATGCTTTTAAATCACCCTTGAGCAAATCAGTAAATCAATATCAATTAGGCTGTGAAAGAGCCCAAATGGACAACTGGCTTTGTTTTAACTAATGAAGTCTGTGGAGAATCCAATCAGTCCTGCCCCTCACTCTTTACTGCCACCCCCACTTCTCATTACCACCATGACAGTTTGGGAAAATGCACACAGACAGATACAGAAATTTCAGAGGCACTTGTTTTTGTAGATTTCAAACAATAATTTGTGTCTGCATTAGTGATTTCTTAAAATTTTTATGTTGGCCAGCAACTACCATTGACTTTTAATTTGATGGATATTACAGAGTTTGATTGAATATTGATCTACTCAGATAGGTTTCAACACAACAAGGCATCAATGTGTATTTCACTTTCTTGTGTAAAACATTTCCAAACACAAATGATGGTTATTAACAGGGTGCGATATAGGGCTGTGTATTGGCAAGAATCTGGCGATACGATACGTATCGCAATACATGGGTCACGATTCAATATATTGCAATATATTTCGATACTGTGCGTAAGACGATATATTGGGATTTTCTTTTAAGTATAGTTTTAGAAAAACTAATATTAAAAAAAGACATGATGTGCATAAAAGTCAAAGAAGTTTACATTAGGTAAACAATTCAGTACACAGAAAATCAAACTGGCAGTTTGGGATTGTTTCCCAGGTTCTTAGTGAGCAAATTTTTATATGCTAAAGTAGGCCACAGTTCAGCCATAGCTACATTGTTAGCTTCTAGCAAAAAGTCAGGCATTGCTAGGCACTGTTAGGTAAGGACACTAGTGGGGCGTCTCAGCATAGCCATCTAGCGGTAGGGGTTTAAACACAACATGAACCTGAACCACTGTCTTACATGAACATTTTTGCATGTAAACTAAAAGAAATTAAAACGTCATACCGACATGTGATGTGCATTCTTCTTAGAAAACTATTAGTTTTTAGAAATGTCTCCTGATATATTGTCTCTAGAAGCGTATTATTCAACTTTTGTTTTTGTTAAAGAAGGAAAAGAAAATCACAATACTATCAAATCGCAATACTTAATACTTAATACTAGAATCGAATAAATAAAAATCGCGATGCAAATTAGGGACAAAAACATATCGTCCCAGCCCTAATTGATTATAAAAGGAATCAGTAGTTAGTAGAATCAGTCCAGTTTATTATAAATTGGTTCTTAGCTATGGACATCATTTGTATTGGTTAATAGCTTAGATCTTATGGAACATGGCAACATCGCTAGAGTCAAAGAATTCCAAATGAGGCAAGAAACGCGTGTAACCAACAGAACAGAAATTGTGGAAAAGTTTGAGAGTATATGTCATTGCTACAATGACTTGGATATAATCTTCACTGAGCGACACACACACACACACACACACACACACACAAAACACATTCCCAAACTCACACACGCACACACATCATCCCTGGCAGGCAGCATGCAGCGAGGCTGCTCAGGGTTGCCATATCATTTTAAACATCCATCAGCTCAGCAGAGATATCATATTAGCTCCTCATCTGCATACGGTGCAGACAGAATGACAAACGAGAGAGAGAGAGAGAGAGAGGGAGAGAGAGAGAGAGAGAAAATGCTCTCTCCTCCTCTCCTTCATTGCATCTCTTACATGGCTGCCTTTCACCCCTCCGCTCCCCTCTTGGCTCCTTCTATCTCCTTATCCCTCCCTTCTAACCTCTTAAATTGGATCAACGCTGCCGGCGGCGCGTGTGCGAATATGTGTGCGCGCATTGTTGCGGTGTAATCACATCTTTTAAATGGAAAAAGGGGATGAATCTCGGGAGGAACGATGACCACTGGGCCCATATCTGACTCTCCAGTCCCCCCCCCCCATTGGCCCTCTTTGTATCTCCGCATACTCCATTACACTTGCTTTCACTGAGCAATCTAAGACTCTGAACAACTTTTCTTCCTTACACCTTTGACGCTTTCTACCTTCTAACTTTCTGCCCACAGCTCTTCAAACTTTTGAAACATTGTGTCGCTGTAGTTTTATACTTTCAGCCATTTTAGTTTTGGGACAGTGTTGGCTGTTCTATTTGTCGATGCTAGACCGTAGATTATTAAGATTTTGACCCTCGCTTAGTAGTAGACCACAGAACTGGCTGTGTTTACATATGTATATTAGTAGCATTTTATAACTGTGTAAAATGATACTATCCCCGATTACCCTGTTTATATTGCAAGCCATGGCCACTAAATCAGATATTCGAAAGAAGGATTTTCCAATAACTTTGACTTTCCACAAATATGTGCAAGCAGCCATGAATTAGTGATGTTAAAACAGGAGTTTTCCATTAGCTGTCAACACCTGTTGTGATGTCACTGAATGGGGCGTGGCTAGGAGTGCGCCAGTGCAGCCGTCATTTTCTGCCCATGAAACGCAGCCTTTAAGCTCCTGGAAAACAGCAAATATTGTGGACAAGTGGGAGTGAACATAAAATCTAACCAAAAAAATAACCACACCTTTGTCTCTTATCGAATAAGGCATTCTTCCCCTTCTTAAGTTATGTGCCAATGGTTTGCACTTTAGAATGGTTGCTCACTCACTGTGTTACCAAAATCCGGTTTAAATTAAGGAAGCAAAATGGTAAAAATGATCCCTGTGTCTTTACTGCTTTACTACACAAAATTGATTTTAATGCACCTTCACTAGCCCTCCAAAGACTAACCATGACCCAAATCGCTGCACGTGGTGGGTAGTTTTCCCAAAATGCCGCTTTTCACGTGCTGGTAGCCAATGCTAGACTTTGTTGGATGTAGCGAGGGCTCCCTGGGAAGCATTACTGATACTGAGTAAATTACCCTGATGAAATTAAGTAAATTGAAAAAGAAACTGAGTTTCATAATGATGTTTAGTCTATGCTTAAACAGAACATGGGTCCTTTAGCAATATACAGAAACCCGTGAGAACACTTGAAGTAAAAGATATAGGATGAGGTTTTACAACATTCTATTTGACGCAACTTTATTTATATTCATTTTTTTGTGTAGTGGAACTGGCCTTAACTTCAACTTTGATTTTTTTAATCTGTTTTAGTTTAATGTACACTTCTTAACATCTTCACTAACCTCGTCGTAACACAAAGTACAGAGCTCTGAAAATCCACTTTGACCCGCCCCGCCTGAACCCTAAATTCTCTCTCTTCCCCTTCTGTTTCTGTTTCTCTCACTCGCCCCTCCCTGCCTTCCCCAAATGGTGAGTGAAGAGTAAGGAAGGGCGAGAGGGAGGGTGTCACGCACAGACAACAACACTTGAGAGTGAAAAGGCGATATCACAGAAAACTAGAACAATACTCAGGAATACACTGGTACACAACACGCGACACAACAGGGGGAGAGAGAGAGAGAGAGGGATGAATGCAGTAGTATCCTCAGATCTGAAGGCAAATCCCCCTTGGTGGTAGTTCTGCTCGAGCGGCTGGCACTGACACATGAATATTTCATACTGTTGATGTTTAAATCCCATCATTTGTGATGTGGCGTGTGAGCGTGCGTGGAGATTCATTGAAATGAGGAAGAAAATGTATGTGTGTACGTGTGTGTGTGGGGGTGTGTGAGAGAGAAAGAGTGTGTGTTGATCTATAATGCATAGTTTCAGTAAGTTCACTTGTGATACGGTCTATTGCATCTGTATTTCAGTATTGTGAAAGAAGTGGACGTGCCCGTGAGTGTTTGGCTTGCATGTTGCGCCTTGAAGCGCAGATTGCCCCGTGTTAGCTCATCCATATGCAGCGCAGGCCGTGACGCAGAAAACCACAGCGAGTGACATGCATATACACATGAATATATGTCCGTACATTGACATGCCGAAGAACGCTTACAGCCCGAGGATCTCCACTCGGGTCAAGTCAGACGCTACGAAGCCAATTAGTCAACCAGTTTCAGAAACTAGTTCACGGTCTAGTTTCTAGAGCACAAAACTAGAACATAAAGGCCTCGTTTCCAGCGGGCGGGAGGGGGGCCTGACACACCAAGACGTCGTGGGGCCACAGTTGAGCATCAGGGGGCCGAACATCGGCCACAGTTTCTCCGGTGTGTCCGGCACATTTGGCTCCAGCTGGCCCTTATCAGCGGCTGTCAAGTTAGAGAGCCGTTTGATTGCTTGTTCAGCCTCGGCCAATAGGTGACTTTTCTTTTTCAGTCATGGTTTGGCTAAAAGATGTCAAGAGGTGTATGTTAAAACCGGGCTCAATTGGTCGAAAAGTTAGATGTTTACTAGGTTTCATAGCATTTTAATGACTGTATTTTAAAGCTTTAGTGCGTAACTTTTTGATATTAACGAACGTCCATTACATTCAAGCAATTGCCAAATGAGTTCAGCTCCACACAACTCTCTCTGTATTTCTCAGTATGGTTATGTTCACAAGATTGTGGCGTCCGGTGACTTTCCCGCGCAGAAACTCGAGTGAAGATAATGACCTCTTCTGTAGAGTCCATCATGCTTTTTTAATCGTCCGTGTCCTCCTTGGCTACTAGCAACTGCGTTGTGGAGGGCGTGCGCGTCAGTTTTGTTGTCATTACTTAGAATTCCTCATGGGGGCGGCAGAAACTACGCACTGTAGCTTTAACAAGCATGTGCTTTATATTGAAACACAGCTACTGAAATGCAGTTAAAGTGTTAGTTTTGAACCACCATAGTCACACAATAACACAAACTAACTAACCGATCGAGGCAGTGGTAGACGAGCAACTCCTGTGTAAAATAATAAAAATAAAACTCAAAGGAGTCTGGTGGCTTTGAAGAGAGCAGAGATAACGTCTTCAGTTCCGCGTAGTAAAGGGCTGTCTGACAGTAAGGTGAAGCGGTGAAGATATTCTATAGCGTACACTTAAACTGATACCGATTTTTTTAGGTGTCTAAAATCCGTTTAGCTGCTGCCCCCCGTCCACAGCAGGACATTGCTTAGCTTCCGTGTCGGTACTCCTGCCTGCTTCTCCAAACCGACCACTATCTACTGTAGCTAACACACTGACTACGGAGAAGTACCTCATACAACCATACTTAAAAAATCTGAACTATCCCTTTAAAGCAAAGGTTATATGCAACCTTGACATCTAAAACCCTTTTTCTTTTTAACCAAATTTAGGGATGACTTGACTTAAAACGTTTAATAAGTCGCTATTTGCGTTTCAGGGCACAATGAGTATTCTGGGACTTCTTTTTTTGTCAAATTACAGATTCACAAAGGTCACTTTTGTGGTTTGCTTTGGAAACAGGTCTAAAAAAGCAGAATGTTTTGTAAAAGTTTGCACACTCCCAATGTATACAATAAAACAATGTCATAAAAAGCAGGCATTGATGATTGTAACTTTCAAAGTCTTATAATAATAATTTCGCAGTAGTCACTTTACTTTTCACAAATATAGACTAGCATGAAATAAAATGGGTTATAATTTTTGGTCTTGTTTTGGTTGCATCACTTGTGATGTTTCTACCAATTAGTGAATCCATTAGGTTGTATTAGATTATGGTTTGATTAACAGATCAATTTATCTTTCCACTCTCATTGGGCTTCAGTCTACAATACAGAGCTACTCAATGCCAACTAGACCATTTCTCTTCCTCAACGCTCAGGCTCATTACTCCATCTCTCTTCCTGACTAGGTCTCTCCCTGCCCCCCCCCCAGGCTCTGCTACTTTGTCTTTTGTTCCAGGTAAGCAAAACGATCAAACCCAGACTCTCCTTTCTGACTTCCAAATGCACAATTTCCCAGCTAATAGAGTGTACTCAGAAATGACTAATCGAATCGGAGCTACCAGGAAAATTAATTTACCATTATGTTCTTCCAAAATTGTAACAGGGAGGGCCGGCAACCTTGTGTAGTACCGCCGCAGGGGAAAGTAAACAATTAGAGACTCGGTGACTAATGAATTCTGTGATTAACAAGTGTGTCGGAGGTAAATCTCTACAAGACTGACACACACGTGCCAGCACGTATGTACAAACAGTCACACACTCAGAGTAAGGCGCTCCTTATCTATAAGCAGCATTCATGGTTGCTTCCAAATCCTTTTTTTTCCCCAACCGCCAACATTCTTACCCTGCATGGTTAAGTGAAATAGCTGGCATATCCACTCACAGATTAAGACTGATAGCATGTGTACATTCTAACAGTTTGTGTGTGTGTGTGTGTGTGTGTGTTTAGATGTAGAAGCAAGCAAGAGAGTGAGAATCAGGATAGGTTAGAGTGTGTGTGTGTGTGTGTGTGTGTGTGTGTGTGTGTGTGTGTGTGTGTGTGTGTGTGTGTGTTTACATGTAGAAGCAAGCAAGAGAGTGAGAATCAGGATAGGTTAGAGTGTGTGTGTGTGTGTGTGTGTGTGGCAAGAGAACCAAGATAAGGCCAATCTGGTTTGTATCACAGTCTCAGATAAAGAAAGAGTGTGGTGAGGGGAAGATAGCAGAGCGCTGCAGAGGGATGAAACCTCAATGGGCATCACAAGCTGAAAGCACCCCCACATCAGGATAGCTTCACCGTGTGCAAACAAAGCTCACGATGAATTTGTCCAAAAATAAAAATAAAAGGATAAAGTGTCCTTTCTATACACTCTGCTTCTATCTGCAAGGCTCTATTACGTATATACAAAACCCAATGGACCGAGTCTCATCTGGGGAGCGGGTAATGATAAATATAGAGGGAACATTAGGATTAGATGAGTGTGTGTGTGTGTGTGTGTGTGTGTGTGTGTGTGTTTTCAAATTCACAAAGCAAAGGCCACAGGCTTAATTGAAGGGTGTAGTGGCATAGTGATGGATAAAAAGAGACAGAGCAGACATGTTTTGTGTTGCTCTGTGCATGTGTGTGTGTGTGTGTGTGTTTGTGAGAGTCCCTCAGTGGTATAATGACTCCCCAAGGGAGCAGGACCCGGGGCTGAGGCTCCCCTCTGACTCCCCCTTGTCAACTGGGAGGAGGTATGGAGGAAGAGAAGGAAGAGGAAGAGAAAGAGAGATGGCGTCGAAAGAGAAGAGGATGGTGGCGACAGCTGTCGGCTCCTTGGGACAGTAATTGGTTGGATGAGAGAAGGAGTACACAAACATTCACTAACACACACACACACGCACCCAGGGCTGCACACGCAAACCAGACACCCAAAATCAACGGCGGCACTCCGAGATGGTCATTAGCCACATCCCACCCGGCACAAGCACTCTGCCACCCAACCGTTGCACCCACAGGGTGTTTCTTGGTGGCACAGAGCAAAAAGTTTGAGGATGAGGAGGAAGGGGCGAGGAAGGTGAGGTGGGCTTATTTGGCGTGACACCTCCAGTCACATCTCAGTAAACAAGCCATGGAACCCCCACACCCGAAACCAGGAGCTGGAGTGGCAGCTCTAAATCACACATGACAGCTTGACTGACAGGTTGGTACGGGCAGAGGGAGGGATGGAAATATGAAAAATAATAAGCTGTAATATTATCCAGACAGGAGAGAAGAGGAGAAAGGGGGGGGGGGGGGCTGATGTGAGGAGATGACGGTGGCAGGAGTGGATGCAGAAAAAATAAAACGACATGTTGAAGCCAAGACTTCCAACGTCGAGAGCATGAGAAAGAGTTTCATTCACATTTTTTATTTTATTTTTTAACTTTGTGCGCAGATATTGAGGCAACGGAGCGACAGTAAGCGGTAAGTAAGAGGGTCTCTTATTTTCTTTAGTGTGGTTTTCATTTTTCACAAAGAAACAAAATATCATTTTTAGTTAATCAACAAAAACAAAAAGCGGGCTTATGAGTGGTATCTGCATATAGGTCATTATAGTTTTACACTTAAAGGTCCAATGTTACGCTCCTTTTCAGGTTCATACTTGTATACTCCTTTTTTTGGTTTCTACTAAAACATGTTTTACATGCTTTAATGTTCAAAAAACACATTATATTTTTGATACTGTTTGTCTGGATATACCTGTATTCACCCTATGTCTGAAACGTCTTGTTTAAGCGCCTGTCACTTTAAGGAAAAAACCCAGTCTGCTCTGATTGGTCAGCGTTTCCGGGTCTTTTGCGTCTGTTCCGTCTCTGCACCGTCATTGCACCCGGGGACCTTTAAATTTTAAAATAGTCATGCAGCGTTCGAGTGGGTAATGTCTACAATCCATGTTCAAACTTAACACGTTACATAATTCATGCACATGATAGCATTTCATGCACAATAATGACTACTTTGTTGCCACAGAATCCATCTTGCAGCCTTTAGTAGGATGGTTAGTTGACAGAGAACAGAGAACTGCACTTAAAATGTGTCTTCTTTAATACATCAGTGTGTCCGGTTATGTGACTACAAACATTTGTGGTACTTTGCAGAAAAACTAACCTCATAAGTACCTTTAAAGTTTGACAAAAAAAAATTTCATTTTTCCTATCCCAGAAGTGTTTTCCAGGCAGTGTGGAAAAGCCTCTGAAATAACACTGAGACCACCACCAAGGTTTTAATATTTATGATAAAACATATCAATCATCATATCATACCACACTGGGTGTGGATGATATGACTGTCCCATATCTCATTTGAGAAAAAAAAAAAGCCAGCGCTGTCATCAGCCAAACCATAGATAATAAAGTAACTGGAAAAACTAGTCCTTTGTGGAGGGCAGGAAAAAAAGAAGGCAGAGGATAAAGAAGAAGAGGCAAGAAATGGAGAAAGAGGGGTTAAAAATGTGAGGAGAGGAAAGGAGAACGGGGGAATTCAATATATTTTTAATCTTGCGGATGTAATCAGATTATGCGTCTGCCAGGAGCGACGTATTTCATAAGGAATAACCAGTTTCGGGGATGGAAGGGGAAGCAGAGTGGCGAGGAGGAGCGGTGGAGACGTGCACTTTGGCTAGCCGATCTACATCGACACTGACAGATTCTAATAAATGCGCTGGGAGGCGCCCGGAGAAACACAATGCCGTGTAATCATTTTATCATGACAAACCGGAATTCCAATGCTGTCCCATGTGAGCTCAGCCGGGGGAAAATTGAATTAACTGTGAATTGCTCATGCTTGGGGAATGGGGAAGAGGGGAAAAGGGGGGATTGGTGGGGGGGGGGAGGATAGACAGAGAGTAAGTAGAAGGAGGGAAAGAAGAGAGGAGGATTTGGCCTGCTTTGGTTTTGGCAGCGTTTCTGGACTCTCGGGGCTCAGGCGGTTTCACAGAGGAGCTCTGGTTTCAGCAGCTTCAAGCTAACGACGCTAACTCTGTGATCCAATACTGACACACTCGAACGCTGCATGACTTAGCAGTGCGGAAAACACATCACACATCGCCGCTGAATGAGACGTAGACGCCCTCAAGTATCTGAGGGAGGGGACTATTAAAACAATCACACACATCTGCTAACACATGTTCAACCACTCTCCTGCTACGCGCTACAGGTGCTAGTAATACTGAGCTTGTGAGGAAATTCTAACAGCTACATTTATTCCCCCAAATGACGATAACATGCAGGTTTTGAGAAGATTGGCACTTTGGCAACCGCATAAGCCAAAGTTATCCTTGTGGCTATGGTAAATGGCTGCTTACAGCTGCCAGTCAAATGACTTTATTGCAGTTCCAGTGATATAACATGCCACTTTATAGCTGGGAGCTTGGTCCTCTTAAGAAAGACCAACTTGGTTAAGTACCAAGCAGTCCTGTAATTACTGTAACCAGACTACTTTCTCTAAATTGTTTGCACAGCCTGGGTCTGCAGCCCAAAATGTGTGATTGTACATGACGGCTGCACGTGGGAACACGTTGGCTTAGGCAGACACCCAATGTAGCTGTGTGACCATGTGCGCATCAGCTGTTGACCCTGCTGTGTGACTGGTGGATATCTTAACACAAGCCTTCAGAGCGCCATGCCAACAGTACTCAATATCCAAACTAAAACAAGAGGCCCTGCTCAGACTTATTATTTCAATGACCTCATATGGAGCTGAAATTCAATGCATCCATCTTGGTTTTCCCAAGCTGAATGCTAATCAGTGTCGGCTTAGTCTATATCCACGACGTTCCACTTCCGGGATTGCTCCTTTGCCACCGGAAAGTCCGCCGGATTGCACTCTTTTCCGGATGTCCGTCACCTCCCGCTTTCTTTGTGTTGGCATTTTAAACTCCGGTGGATTTCTGAGGACTATGGTTAACTGCTCCTCAGATCTCTGCAGGGTAAATCCAGACAGCTAGCTAGACTATCTGTCCAATCTGAGTTTTCTGTTGCAAAACTAAAACTACCTTGGAACATACACATTCCACCAAAACAAGTTCCTTCTCGAGACTATTTTGCAGCAGCACCGTGGCTCTGTCCGTCGCTTAGCACCGCCCAAGTCGATTGTGATTCTTTTCTCTCCCATCCCGGAATGCTGTGTGGACTAGTGAGACCCTCCTCCACAGCGCTGTAGAGGAGGGTCTGGCAAAGCGAGACTAGGGTCGGCTCTACTGCATTATTATATTTACTGTTTTTTTTCACAAGATAAATGCTGGAATAATGTTACCTATCACAGATTGTTTACAGAAATGTCCTATTTTGGGGCGCCTGGTAACACCTGGTAGAGCGTGCGCCCCATGTACGAAGGCCCTTTGCTGCATGTCATTCCCCCTCTCGCTCTCTCCCCTTTCATGCCTAAAACTGTCCTATCAAATAAAGACAGTGGATTTTTCATTGATTTCTTAGTACTTTATTTAACATGATGGTAGAAGGTGCAATATGTAGATGCTGCTGTTGAACTGAGGCAGATCAGAAATTTCAGTTTACGGGAAAGTACTCATATCTTTTTTTTTTTGGAATTTGTTTTTGTGTTTGACTGTTCAATGTTCCCTGCTTATTAAAAGAAAAACACTCATTGCTGGCAATTCATATCTATGTTCTCATCCTTGCATAAGAACATAGAGCAGATTTGATGGTGTTTCATGTTATTATGCTCCATGACATGTTTTATCTGTTACACAGTGAATATTGAACTTTAGCTAAACTTAGTTTTGATTAAACTTAGATTACCGCCCCCTAAAAGTCGTTCAGCCGTTAAGGATGACTTGCCAAGATTGACTAGTTTTCAGGTTGCATTTGCACCTTTTGATATAGAATTCCTGGCCTATACTTGTTCCACCCAAGACGCATGAAGTGGCAAAGTATATATCTGGTATTAGGCTAATACAAACTAAATAATGTTTTAAATGTCCCTAGATGCAGATGTAAATGTTCATGCTAGCTAAAAAACAATGCAATATTTTTACTATGCATTTAGTTTTACATTTAAAGCTAATTTCCTACACAAAATCCGACATTTGGCTGCATATCTGTGATGAATTACTATGACTTCCTTTAATTTAGTTTGAGAGTCATTAATAGTTCTTGTTCTCTCACTTCTAAGACAGCATATGCTGAAGTATTTGCATGAAACCTGCTATCCAGAGATCCTCATTATTCGCCTACACTTCATCTAAATTCTTAACTTTATTCTTAAATCCAAGCCCCATGTAAGTTGAAAAATGGCTCCACTTTGATGGAATTTGCTCATCTTTTTTTATTTTTTTTTATCTCTGTGGAGGTATTTGGTCGTCTTGAGGAAAGACGTTAAAGATCATGCACACAGAAAGAGAACAGAATCTGCCCCGCTGCGGCCTGTGACTTTAGATTAGGGCCTATCAGGGTTCCGGGGTCGCTTCGGATACAACCCAGATGCTGCAGCTACGCAGCAGCGTGTCGCTGTGGAAACGGGAAGTCATGACTGCTGAGAGATAAAGGGCTTGATTCTTCCCCCCGCTGAACACATCCCAGAAAAGAAAACGAGCACGCACACACATACTGCACATGTGGTACACATGGGGGTGTATGTGAAAACGGAGCCTCTTCTTCTAATCCTTTAGCCACCCACACAATCCCTCTTTTTCTGTCCCTTCTGATTTCACTCTATCATTCCTTAAACATTAATATCACAGCTTTGACCCCAGCCACTGAGGATGAGGCAGGGATTTGCATAATTAGCCCCACTTGGTGGACAAGTCCCACTCCAGACCCGATGAGAGCGTCTCTAGTGGGCTTGCTCAATTTCACATGTAGGAGACTGTGTACAGTTAGATAACCACAGTTGAGAGGAGGGAAAGTGCCAAACAAATGACAGGCAGACTAAAGAGGGCATGTTGTAGGTTTTGTGATAAAGAAATGTTGCCACAGGATAAAAAGAAAAGTCATAGTATCGCAGTGGCTTTGCCATTAGCAACACTTCAGTCAAAATGTCAAGTGAATGAGATAAGATTTTGAAACTTTGAGAAATACAGTGGGTGAATTTCTGTGCATGAAATTTCTGTGCATGAAATTCACCCACTGTGAGCAGATACATTGCATACTAAATGGAATAAATGGTTATTATTCTTTAGTGACGGCAAACCAGGAAAAATGAATGTATGTGTATACATATACAGTATATGTGTGTGTACGTACGTACTTACGTACGTACGTACGTACAGGTATGTATGTATGTATGTATGTCTGTATGTATGTTTGTATGTATGTATGTATACACTGATGCACCAACTTTATAGCATACAAAGTTCATTCTAAAAGTTCAAAATATTATGTCACTCAGAGTTCTGCAGGGATAAGTCATGCTAATAAGTTAGCAGCATTTTTGCACTTCCTGTTCCCCTGTCTGGAAGTCAATGGGTTTTGGTTAGATGCCTGAAATAAGGTCTGTGGTTAACACAAGGTTAAGGGACTTTCCCATTTCGTTCTGCAACATTAAATATGTCAGTAGAATACTTGTGAATTTCGTCTTTAAAAATGATGTTGCCACAAGTTCCTAAATGAGACTTACAAGTGGCTAAATGAGACTACAGAGGTTGTCAGAGACATTAGACAGCACTGTCAGCTCAGTGGTGGCGACGTTGTAGTCATGCAACTGTCTTGTAGTTCATTTAATAGCCTAATGTTGGCAAAATCCAACATTTGCGTTTTGTCGGGGGAACCATAGCAATGCTAACTTTTGGGTTGGCCTACAAAAATACATCATCCCTGCAACAATCTATTGTAATTAGTTATGGTGAAGAAAATATACAGGATGTATAAAATCCGTACACATTAAAAGGCTTAAGAACTGTAAAAAGAAGTCAAGAGAAGTCAGTGTTCATTATTACATTTGAAAACATGTAATAGCTAATTAAATAAAAAACAATAAAAAAAACCACCCAGATCTCTTGCCCTGTCATTGTAAAGTTAGAAGACCCACAAACAGAGTGACATTTCTGGGGAAGCTGCAATGGATATTCACAGAAAATTCTTGGCTGCAAATGTCGCAACATTGTTTATCTGACAAATGTACTTCCCTTGACATTTATTGCATAACTTTATTGACAAAACCCGTCTCTGCCTCCAGCAAATGTTAAAACTTTTTTTTTTTTTACAATATGGAGTGAGTTTACAAAAATTCAGAAGACTCCCCATTCAAGCAATCAAACGCAATACACAACTCCTGGAGTATTTGAATGGAGAGACAGCTATTGTCACTGCAGCAAAACAGATACAAAAGAAAGGACGCAGTAAATTAACTCCGGGTTAAAAACCTTATTTCCACTGTTATAGAATTATGTTCTGATCCAAACCACCCAGGACTCCTGGATTGATTACAGTTGGACAATCAACAAGGCAAGGAAAGTCCATGTACTTAAGTCAAGCACAGGGACAACTGAAGGAATGAAAGGATGGATGGATAGATGTAACGAAGAGAAGATGTGCAGAGGAATACCATTAAAGAAGGCAGCACTGCTAGAGCACGTCCAGACAGAGTGGTCTGAAGCCCAGGGGATGTCAGCCTTTATCATATATTCCCCCCCATACACACACACACACACACACACACACACACACACACACACACACACACACACACACACACAAACTGAAGCATGTCTCTTCCACTTGACAGTCCCCCACAGCATTAGCTCTTGTAAAGATTTCTTTATTGGTATATGTCATGCTCAGAGTTTTCCTAGAAACCAGCAGTGCGTAGTTATGAAGTAATAGCCTTAATCAGCGTCTGGCTCTGTGCCTGAACCTGGGCTCGTAGCTTAATCCTCACTGTTTGATTTTCTCCATGGATACAGCGGAGACATCCCAAAACACTCCCGCTTCATGACAACATGCCCCAAAAGTAGGAAAAATGAGGCCCAGTGTTGTTTGAGAAGAATGAAGTGGCTGTCTAAGTTAGAAACAGACAAGGCAAGAGTCTGTTGATACATGAGAACCACATTAGGCCGATCACATCTTGTTTGACTTCATCCTGACACAGCTGGTGTGCGATGAGAAAGTAAAAGACGGGGGGAGCCAGGGTTATTTCTGCTGTCAGTTCCCAACCAGGTCGTTACGTAAGAAAGAGCATCTTAACTGAAGTCCCGGTAAAAGACACAAAACCAACCGGAGACCCTTCTGTTAAGGGAATCTGTGGCGAGGCATAAAGGGAATATATGTGGGTGCTGAAGTCCAGCTGTGCCATCTTTCTCTTTGTGTCTGTTAAACATTTGACAGCTTGAAGCCCAACAGACGCGCACAGTTTTCTCAGTATAATGCACTAAACTAAAGGTGCCAGGTCCACAACCAACATGTAACAAGGATTAAACGGTGCATTGTCCCTGCTGTGCTCTAGTAGGGTCTAAGAGAATGAGACTAAGAGAACTGCGATTGACCCGTGATAACCTAAGCACTTCATGGCATTTCTTCTTGTCTTCAAAATATAATTGATTAAGCTCTGAGGATCAAAACACTGTACAATTATATTAAAAGCTTATTCCACTGAACACTGCAAGAGAGTCTTTCTCAAGGTTCTTGCGGGCAAAGTTACAAATGTCAGAGTATTGATTTATAGATGCTCTTCGAGCAGGGATGGTATGTTTAACAGTAAACTGTAGATTTACGATGTTGCCAAATACCATTGGACGGATGTGAACATTTGAGACTGAACACCTGCCAATGCAGGCCTGCTTTAAGACAGAGAGACCATGTATAGAGCTGGCACATGCAGTACTTCAGTCATAACATTGTATCCAAAAATGGCAGCGGGCCACATACTGGAAATCTCACAGATGGCCGGAAATGGAGCAGCGTGGTATCCCTAGAGATTAATTTAATATAGGACAATTCTGTAGTGCACAATTTACATGCAATGCTTGGTGCTAATAAAGGAAATAGAGTGACCTTTATGTTGCAACGCTAAGGAGGTGGAGATTGGGTGGTGGTGTGTAATGTGCCTAAACTGCATGCCAGAAATCCGTGTTTGCATCCTGTCACAGATCAATAAATAATTGACTTGTTTTACCGTAACCATGATTCAGGAATAAGCCATGATTACCTATCATATCTTAACCACAGTTTGACAATGGTTAATTTGTCACTACGAGTTGCCATGCTATTCAGAGGCTTGTATGTTTGACTTTTTGAAGCAGTTGCTCATCCTTTGTACTAATGAGTCAATCGTTAGTGTTTCATGCCCATCCAACCTGCCGGTTACTTCATATCACTGTCTATGCAAAAGGAAAAAAAACTAACTTGACTTACTTTAGTACAACAGGGCATTCAGGGTTACTTCTATATCCCTGGATGCCCCAAATGCCTCTGCCCATTCAATCTATTGCTGTCTTTATCTCTTTCAGCGTCCCAGCAGCTGCAGACTCAGGTGGAGGGACTACCGTGAATCAAATGTGGAAGTGGAGCGTGAATGGTAGAGAGCTGGAAGGTAGAGTATTAACTGCCTCTGCCTGTCCGTCTCATTCTCTTTCCGCTGGAGTCACTTCGGGCCGATCAACCTGCGAAAAGGCTATGAAATAGCGGCGGTGGGATCTCATCCATCAAATCCAGACCCAAGGCCCTGGAGGGCCCCATGTGGAGAATGGTAACCGCATCCGATATCGTAGTAAAACAATGAAAGAGCTGGGTTTCCATCTTCGCAAAGATACTATCAAATTAAAGATGTCCGTCATTGATCACTGCTCTGGCTACCAAAATGGTCTGACAGATCACTTTAGAGGCTTCTGCCATCAGCACAAATCTATTTGTGAGATAAATGAGCTTGACAACAAGGTCTACAATTGGTTGGTTTTTTTCTCTGTTTAATATGGCAGCATTGAGCTCATAGTGCTAGTCTCCTCCATAGCCCTCTCCATCCCGAAGAGCTTTAATCTCCCACTGGGCCTCTGTGCGACCCATCCAACTCACATTTGCATACATCTGCATATTTCCCATTAGGCTCCACTTGTTGCCTTTTCATGGAGAACCTGGATATGGTGATGATCACCCTCAACGGTAATGGTCCTATCTTTCTCTGCCTCTTTCTTTCTTCCTTTTCTCCACAACCTCTTGATCCCTTGTTTCCACTCTGTTGTCCCCCTCCCTCGATCTCTCTCACGATCTCTATCTCGATCTCTCTCATAGCTGTGATCAGTGTGCAGTATGGAGGTCTGATCCGGAGACAAAGGGGGAAGCTCCCAGTTAGATCAGCGGCGCTAGCTACTGTATAGTAAACCATCTGGGGCCTCTGACAGCCTCCGGCCTGAGAGAACACAATAACAAGACAGAAGAAACAAATTCTGTGCACAATGACCACGACTGAACCAGACTAATTACATTAATATGTGATCAACTATTCAATTAGGCCCATTCAGCTGCAAAACTCAAGAGGTATGGATACATGCAAATGAGATGAGTGAGCACACATCGCAGAAAACAAATGCCATCATGACAGACGCAGGGGAATGGACAAAGTGTGTCTATTCATTGACTGACTGTCATTCACTGAGGAGACTGGTTGTATACATACTGGGGAGAGGATTGGTGGTATAGTATATGTTGGACATATTGAATGGCAGTACATGACTTTAGAAGGCCAGCTGTTGAGGAGCAGCCTCCCGTGGTGGAGTCGAGTTATATCAGCGTTGAGGTAAGTTAAAATATTTTTACTGATTCCAATGTTTATGTATGTAAGAGCCACTGTTTAATTTTGCTCTGGAGTCTCTGGATTGGTCATTAAGTTCAGATTTATGCCAGACAGGTGGACAGGGAACGCTGATTTGCCCGGAGTGTGTGTGTATGTGTGTGTGTGTGTGTGTGTGTGTCTGGGGATGCCTGGGTGTTTTTCTGCATGGCACCCAGTGAATGCTGGTAAAGACTGGATCATTCTTTCCTACCAGCGGTGGTATCTATTAATGCAGATATTTTTTTTGTCCAGGTTTTTAAATAACAGTCTCTGCCTCTTGCCTTTTGATTCACTTTCATTGGGTTGTTTGATAGGCAGTTACTTCAAAATCGGAGTAAATGAAACCAAAGCTACTGGCTATTGATCTCACCAGGGGTAAGTGTGAAAATATGTATCAAAAAAATATAAACCAAGAGCAGATGGAATTCATATTTAGCACGACCTATTGCACCACGATTAGTTCTGGCTGTGTTCTCTGAATAAAATATGAAGACAAAAGCCTTTATTAGCTCCCTATTATGAGGACGAGTGCTATTCTATCAAAAAGAAAGTGCACTAAAGAAGGTATTCACCAAAAAGGCACAGCATCACCTTCCCCCGGCTGCTTCATTTTCTGCAGGGCACTAATCAAGCGCCTGTCTCTGCTCATGAATGTAGAGGGAAGCCTTTGAGCATTTAAATGTGCATTTAATTGCGTTGGTTCTGGAAGCGTCGTTAAGTAAAGGCTGGGAAATACATTTTTTTAATGCGACTTAGTGATGCCCGGCAAATCAAAGACCATCAAGCGAATTAATGAGGGTGAGCGGCGAGAGCATTAAGAGTAGAGACGGAGCGCCTCTATAAACAAATACATATCTCTCAACTAGACAGCGGGGACAGAGGGATAATGTGGAAGACGTAATAAATAGACTTCCCTGTCAATAGGCATAGTACGCTATCAATTCCAGCACAATGTGCCCCACTTGAATAGTGTAAATACACACACACACACACACACACACACACACACACACCTTTTTCTTCCACTATATTTTTAAAAGGCAGACAGATGCTTTAGCGGCATTCCTTTGCTCCTGTGAATAGAGCTGAGAAAGCTTCTAAAGAAGAAGAGAGGAGCGGTCAGGAGGTGCGGGAGGCGGCGGTGGGGTTGGGGAGGGGGGGGGGGCACAGATGAAAAAGAGGAGAACTATGAATATGAAACCTTCCTGGTTATTAAAAGCTGTCTTGCGGGGGCAGCGCTCCTGTCGTTAAGTACTCTTTCAATTATTAACGGCGCCGCCGCTTTCATCCGCTGGCGTGTGAACGGCAATACAGCCTCAACACACACTTTCACCGCCTGCCTTCTCTTTTCTACTCGGTAACAGGCAAACACACACTCATCAGGTATTCAGCTGTAATTGTCGCAGAGCTGGGGAGAGGACAGGTCAGCGGTGAAAATGATTATATAAAACTGGATGTTTTTTTGTTTGTCTGAGAGCTCCACAGCATGAACAGATGTAATGAAATAACTTTTACAACAAAGCTAAATTAAAATAAACCGCACTGGCTGAAACATTTTTCAAACCCGAGCGGGCCAGCCTCTGCAGGAAACTGCAGGTACACACCGCTGGCCAGCAGTGCTCAGGTCAGGCCCAATTTGGGGGCATTTTCCTCAACTGTCAAGTGCCCGTCAAGCTTCAGCAATAAAGGAGAGGAGATAAGGACAGGATATTCGAGATAGTTGGGATTGAGCTGTGGGCAATAAGGGAGGAAGCTTTTAGGGTGTTATCCTGTCTCTCTCTTCGCAGCTCCAAATGTTCCTGTGCCTCCGATGAGACGCGCTCATGTGACAGATTACCAGCACAAATGCTGCTGGAGGAAAAGCTGGCACAGTAAGAGATCCAAACACACCACCGCCAGATATATAACTGTGTGTGTGTGTGTGTGTGTGTGTGTGTGTGTGTGTGTGTGTGTGTGTGTGTGTGTGTGTGTGTGTGTGTGTGTGTGTGTGTGTGTGTGTGTGTGGTGTGTGGTGTGTAGAAGAGAGAGACGGATGTGTGAAGATGTTTTCTAGCACTAACATGCAGGACATCACTCACATATTCATGCACTTATGGCTGTGGTTTTGTGTGAAGTCTCGGAGCTTCTGCACAGGATGGTGAATTCCTTTGTAAAGAAGACTTTATTAATCGTTTGTAAATAACTGCTTCATATACTAGCCAATAATAAGACTTTTTGTTTGCCAGGTTGTGATCAAACCCTTTTGGCCATTGTTAATCCTCCCATAGCATAAACTGATACGTTTTTAGCAGACTATTTAGGAAACGTCAAGTACTCCATTAGTTACAACGAAAATTCTTTAAACATTGGCAACAGGCTGAATTATTTTTAACCGCACTTGAAAATAATTTTGGGCAAAAAAATTGTTAGGACTCAATTATAGACAGAGATGACAAGATGGAGATGTTTTTGCGTATGGAGGTTTCCTGACAAAAAATGGGGAGGTTAGGCGGTCATACCTTGCTGTGGGACTATTTTGGGCTCTTGGGGAACACTTGTTTAAGTGAAGCCCAGTCATTCTGCCCATTGAAAGTTAGCAGATTAAGGAATGTTGGATTGAGCACTGCTTATCGACCGTGGCCGGGGCGCGTTTCCACCCTGGAGATGGGACGCGAGGCACTGGGGCGTGATGACGACCGTCCCCTGGGACTCCTGTCCAATTACAGCTCAAAATGAGCCAGGAGAGCGCAGAGATTGGGCTGGGCGCACCAAGGTGATGATGGTAGGAGGGAGGGGGCTGAGAGATGGAAAATAAGAGGGGGCCAAGGATATTAGTAGCACTTGAAATTAATGGGGCAAGGGTGGAGCGGGGCTCCCAGGGGTTAGCAGAGGGCCCGATGACGACATTAACTCGGCCCTGAAGCAGGCATTATGTGCGGAGAGGTTCCAGTAATCTCGGGACACAGAGCAGAGAGGGCTCACAAGTTTCCCCAGATTGCAGCGCTGCCGCCGGGGCTAAGCTTGGCCTGGAACATCAACCATGGTGATGTACACCGAGTTAACTGTGCATAACGCTATTAGAGGGAAGCCAGACACTTCTGATGCTCAATACAACCAAGCATGGTCAGATAGCTAAGCTGAGAATTCTAGGTTGCAATCTAGAATTCATCCCGACCCACATCCCATAAAAACTGACAAATTGAAAGATTTCAGTAAAGATTTTAATAAGCTCTGGCGTTCGGAGGGCCTTCATTTGCAATGTCATATTTGGACGACTCTGCTCCGAGAGCTATTAAGCAGAAATGCGTTCGTCTATAAAAGAGCTCTTCTGTGTGTGATTGCCATTTAATAGCCGGCCATACGTTCACACTCCAGTCTCGCTGTAATGTTTCAGTGCACCAGGGACCATCAGTGAGCAAGGAGAGAGAACCCAGGGCCACGAAACATCTCGTCCAAATTACCGTCATCTTCCAAAGCATGGCGTCGAGGGGATGAGATGAAATGTTGTCATAATGTCGCTGTGGCGGAGCTCATTGCCTGCACATTCAATGCGTACAGCCAGAAGATATGACAAAGACCGGAATAATAACAAGCTGATGCTGTACACACACCAGGATACAAACGATAAATCTGTTTTGGTTACACATTCCATGACGATTTCATTAATACTAGACTGATTGTATATGGGAAGCCGGGATTGTCTAATTACACATACATTTTCACACAAGTACACGTGTTCTGGTACATTTCTCATGGTTTTAATGGAGAGTTTTAGTATGCCATTAAGGCTTCATAGTGGCCAACACATTTTGTGAATGTGACAGCTTAAAAACAGTCAAATTCACCTTGAAAGATAGTGAATAATAGTATAAGATATCAGCCTGTATCAGTTGCAATAACCCACTATCAGTGGGTGTTGAGAGGGTGAAAAGGACAGATAGACGCATTTTAAGTTTTCGCCAGGAGTCAGCAATGCTTTTAATACGTACAGTCACATCAATGGCACATTAAGACAGTGTAACCACGGCAACAGACACCAGGATTATGTCAAAGAGAGGCAGACAAAAGATCCAAAAATGCTTTGTGTAAAACAGTGGCAACACAGTCCTGAGAGAAAAGAAAAGACAAGAAAGGAAAGAAAAGAAAAGAATTAAAGACAGAAATAAGCAAATTTCCAAGAAAGAAAGCTAGAAATGTACTCAGTGCTGCGAGGACAGGATTTGCAGCTCACGCTGAGTGTGTGTGGAGTTGTATTAACCACATTATGGGGACATAAATCTGGGCAAACAGTTTTTGGGGGACTTGTATCCATTTGGGGACAAAACGCATGTCCCCACAAGGTTAACCCTTATAACATTTTAGGGTTTAGACTTGATTTTTGGTTAAACCTAGGGTTAGGCATGTAGTTGATCAACTGAGGGATCAGCTTTCCATATCATATGCATCTCTCACACACGCACGCCCACATGCACGCACACACACACATGCACACACACACATGCACACACACACACACGCAGTATGAGATGTAATGACCATGATGGCTCCGGGGCTCTTTCTTGAGCCATCCGACTGTGAGCAGAACATTAAGCAACAGTCCACTCCCATAAAACACACAATGTTTCTGCAGCTGCAGTAACACCGTCTGTCTCTTCCCGCTTCTCGCTTGCTCTTCACCACTCCCCCCCCCTTTTGACATTTTCATCTTTATCCAATTTGTTGGTCTTCAAGAGCCAAATTCAGCCAGGTCAAGCAAAAGTAACTTCTCAAAACCTGGCTGCTTTCTTTAAAACTCTGTTGCAATGAAGTACTTTTGTACTTAAGTACAGTGGGTGGGCAAAATAAAATGAACATCTTATAATACAATAAACCCATCCATTCAAATCCCAATTGCTGTAAGGCGTTTCTATTTTTGTCCACCCCCTGTATAAAATCCCTGAACCAAGGTAAAAGTTGACTTTAAAGCATTGAGTCATCAACGAGTTATCTCAGAGACAAGTTGAAACACAGACTGCCATAAATTACAAAGTCAAATGCCCATAAATTAGCCAATCACAGCACAGACCCAACAGAAATGTGTCACAATGCTAAATGTTGTAATATGGGTACTGCTTTGTCACTTCCTTTTTCAGCCACAGATGTCTTTTGATGACTGTGAGTGTCCTGGAATTTAAACAGCTTGTTTCGAAAGCCGAAAATCTCCTATGTTGAAGTGCATGGTGAAGTAATAGTTGAGCCATTGATCTTTTTGTGCAAATGGAGAGCAGATTCCTCCTTATTTCACCTTTGAAAACGTAGTTGCTTTTATTTAGAACTGAAATCTGCACGTTTACATTACATTATTGCAATCTTTGGCGAGTTTTTGTTAAAATTATTTTGAAACTACCACAAAGGACATTTTACTTTTTAACATGACTTTTTTTTAATAAATAAACATTAGAAATCACTGTGTCCTGTGTTCTAGAGACATAATGGGAACATGAACACCAGGGTCGCTTTCACACTGTTCAGTCACACATGCTCCATTAAGAAATTGACCATTTAATTCAAATTGTTATATCGTTAGACTTGAAGCAAAATGCTCAAAAAGAGATTCTGCTGGAAGTCGTAATCAACCGCAAATGCAGATAACGCTCATCAAAAGCTAAGAAAAAGCTAAATAACCGATGGGTTCTGAGATTGCACTCCTGCCAATGTGTTCCGCCTCTTTTGCTCTCCACACCGACTGTTTACCTGAATGCAACCAAAGCCCACTCCAATGTGATTGGTCAATACTACTTGGAATACAAACCAGAACGTTTGCGATACCAAATTCTTGTCTGTTGCCTAACGATTCCGCATTCACATGCAGATATCTGTTTATAGAGATTATGTCTCAGATACTGTACTAGGAATGGAGTGATAGACCAAATTCTCAAAGTCTATATGAATACTTTAAATCGAAAGAAGTAAAGAAAACCATGCAGGAAATGTTTCCTAGTCGTTTCACTTATTTGAATTTATTGTAAAGATACATTTGGGATTTTTGTATAGTCAAAGTAAAACAGTAACACAAGTCCAGTACTAGATCATGTAAATAAGGGGTTTTCCCTTTCTTTCACAGAGACAAAACGACTCAGAGTCTGGAGCGAATCAGCTCTGGTTGTTACATCATACAGAATCCCCACTATCTGGGCTCCACCCTGCAGCACTGTTCCCTTTTCAACACTATGTCAGTCTGTGTGTGATCTTCTTCATGGCATATACTGAGTTGTGCAAGTCCAATTTCTTATCCCTGCTCTGGTTTACCTCTTCCACTTGCCAGTACTGTTAATGTCATACAGCTTCAACTTCCCCAGCCTAATAGAGCTCAACAGTGTTGTACCTTTGCCTTTTTTGACGTTTTCAAAATGTTCTTTTGCGTTGTATCAAATGTTTTATGGTCATGATTTATCTCGTAGCTGGTTGGCTTGGTTTCAGGCTTAAAACTCTTGATATAAGCATTTTATGAAAAGTCAATGGAGCAACTGAATGAGGAAAATCACTTCTGGAACAGGAGCTGTTCAAAAAGTGGGCGGTCACTGTTAAGGAACCGATAACTAGGGACGCACCTCCCAATAAGAAGAGACAGACAGAGGGTTGTCTACCTCCACCACAATGTAGTTTGAATGATTATATTGCCGAATTGATCAATACTACATTTGTTGTGAATCTAAATTTGGCACTTAGTATCAGCCCACATCAACCAACACTGGTTGTATCCCGTTGACAGCGATCATGGCTGTGACTAAAGATGACTGTAAACCCTCTACAGTCAATCAGCTGTACCTCCTTGTCTGTTCTGTCCAGACAGTTTGTATTTAAAATAATAAGAATATAAAAAAAAACTTCTATATTTTCACTAATTTTTCTCTTGAGCTCTGTTTTTTCCTTTCTTCTTTTTCCAACCTCCCTTTTGCAACACTCCAGGGTCACCATCTGCATGGCAACACTCACAGCGTGACACTTCCAAAACCCAGGAGGAGGAAGAGAGCGACAGAGCACAGACCTCTCTCTCTCTCTCTCTCTCTCTCTCTCTCTCTCTCTATTCACGGGCCACCCATAATTCATTAGCTCACCCTCTCATATTTTTCTCTCTTTGCAGTGTGACCGATGCGGGTTTCTGAAAGCTGGTTGGGAAATTTTCTGGAATGAAGGTGCTGACAGTCCATAGTTCGTACCGGCATTCAGCATTTTTTAATTTGACCATTTTTATGCCAAACCTCATTCAGAAAAAAAAGCTATATTTTAGACCGTGGAACAATAAAATGTCCCATTTAAAACCAATGAAGGTATGCATACTTGTAGACTATAATCAATCAAACTGCAAACTACAAATACTCATACATAACTTTTTAACGTTAAGCCCATATCGGCCTCATTTAATGGCTCAACTGTACATATCATTAATGTTGCATATCCATCTACATGACAAATAATGATTTCCTTCACAGATAGCCTCTTGTGCTGCACAGCTTCAATCCGATCTATTGAAGTGATCCTTGCAAAAACCAAACACTCACTATCATTGGTCAGTTTTTTTTTATCTGGCCTCTGATCATGCATTGTCTGCATTTTTTTAAATTTTTGGCTTCACTTTGAACATCCATCAGTCACACACACACACACACACAAAGAGATTTAATTCCTTTTTTTTTTTATTATTTTCTTCACCGGGCAGAGTGCCAATGTTTTCCTTTCCTTCACTGACTCTCACCCCCTCATCCCTCCTGCTCTTCTTCCCCCCCGCCCCCTTCTTCCTCACCCCTCTCCTTTACTCCGCTAAGCTTTCCCGTTACGGTTGCAAGCAAAAGCTGTTTATTTATTCAGACAAGATCTATTTTTCCCCTCTCATTTTTCTACCCCCCACACTCTTCTTTCTTTCTCTCCCTCATCCTCTTCCCCCCTCTTGTTACATGCTTGTAGAGGATCACTGTGATCGGGGGGCAGGGGGTGGGATCTGATGCACTGAAAGGGAGCGGAAGAAATTCACTGCGATTTGGAGGTGAAGACGAAATTTCAAAAAGAGAAAAAAAGGGATATAAACACAGAAGGTGGAGGAGATAGTCCACTCTTAAGCTATACTGCACAAAGACGGTTATGTGTCACCGGGGGGGAGGGGAACACACACAAACACACACACACACACACACAAACACACCGGTATAAAGCTTCTTTAAGGGCATGACCGTTGTGTGAATAACACTGTAACAGAGTATGGCACTAAAATACATGATTATTGTGTGTGTGTGTGTGTGTGTGTGTGTGTGTGTGTGTGTGTGTGTGTGTGTGTGTGTGTGTGTGTGTGTGTGTGTGTGTGGAGAGAGCGAGAGGGTTGGTGTAAGAGAGAGAGTGCGAGCAAGAGAGCTAGAGGGCCGTGCTCCAGGTGGTACATTATTAAACAGATTTGTCACTTTGGGCCAATGGCATTAAGTGTGTGTGTGTGTGTGTGTGTGTGTGTGTGTGTGTGTGTGTGTGTGTGTGTGTGTGTGTGTGTGTGTGTGTGAGTGAGTGAGGATGAGTGAGTTTGTGTGTGTGTGTGTGTGTGTGTGTGTGTGTGTGTGTGTGTGTGTGTGTGTGTGTGTGTGTGTGTGTGTGTGTGTGTGTGTGTGTGTGATTGCACGCGCACAGGCTAATGTATAGGTTGCACTTATTGGCCTCTTAAATGGAGAAGAGAGAAAAGAAAGAAGGAAGGAAAAGACAAACAGAAATAAATAAGGAAAAGGCTAAAGAAAACTAGGTTGAAATAAAGAAGACAAGTAATAGCATAGAAGGAAAAGAAAAAAAACAGCATAAGACAATTCAAAATGAAAACATCAAAAAGAAAAAAGACAAATATGCATAAAGAAGGTTGGTATTTCTTATATGTTCAGCATATTTGAATAGAACGCCATGCTCACTGATTATATACTGCCTGTATGAACTAACACACATGAATACACACACACACACACACACACACACAGATCGTCATGTGAGGTGTGTGCTATGGTTGTGTTTTAAATCCCTAAAGCTGCTGTTGACTAAGCTGATCTTTGTTGGGAAGAAGGAAAAAAGCAGCAACTGTATCTTCCATGACAGGCAACAACACTTGTTTTACTCAAAAATAACATTAAAGAGACAGTGTCCTCACACACACACACACACACACACACACACACACACACACACACACACACACACACACACACACACACACACACACACACACCTAACCGGTGAGCACTCTGTTTGAAAAGGCTGAGAATAATGCAGCGCCGCAACTGAAATATACTTGCAAAGGCAGAACAACAATGCCAAGGTTTTGACTTTGATGGCAGCAGGAGACAGAAACCATATTTCGATACATATTTTAAAATCCGTCCATTTTCACTCAGATACTTTTACTCTCAGCGAAATAGAAAACATATTACATAAGATATGACATTATGACCACAAACCTCTCCTTTCAAACCAAAGGTAATGAACGTTTTCCGTGCTAGTTTCTAGTTGAGTGACAAGAATGCAGATGCATTACTAAGCTCAAATTGCAATACCACAATGCTAACAACATACAAATCTAATCACTTTTTTTATGAAATAAAACATTAACCTTCAGGGGAGAGGAGCAAAGGCACTTTTTCACATAGCAAACACCACGCATGTAACAACTGTGGCTATTTATTGTGTTATCTACAAACTAAATTAATCTTGAGCTGAAATGTGTCATCAGGCTTACCACCTCAGCTATAGACATTTATAGACACAACCCCAGACTTTCATATTAATCTATATGATACAGTATCACACTGTAATGTTGTTACTGGGACGAATGGAGCTCATTTTAACAACTTTGTATACTTTTGTGCCACTGGAACAATTAGTCAATAAAGGGCAAACATTCAACACCAATGTTGATGATTGATTTGTAGTTCAAGTCATGATTTCTTTTGCTTTTATTAGTCTTATTTGATACTAAAATGAATATATATGGGTTTACACGTGTTGCCCGTCAAAAAAAAGCATAACAAGAAACTGTATCCTCCGGCTCTGAGAACCTGTAATGGGCATTCTTCACTTTTATAGCCCTAACGAATAGTAAGTCAACTGATAACTATGTGAGTTGCAGCCCGATATGCAGCCCTATACTGTTAAAAAAAAATGAATGAGATCATTGTGTATGTAAATCTGCAAAGTAACTACAGCTGTGAAGTAAATTTAGTGGAGTAAAAAGAACAATATTGAGTAGCAGAAGTACCTCAAAAGTGCACTTAAGGACAGCACTTAAAGGTCCCATATCATGCTCATTTTCAGGTTCATTCTTGTATGTTGGGCTTCTACTAGAACATGTTTACATGCGTCAATGTTCAAAAAACACTTTATTTTTCTAATACTGTCTGTCTGAATATATATCTGTATTCACCCTCTGTCTGAAACGCTCTGTTTTAGTGCCTGTCTCTTTAAGCCCCCCCTCCTGAAAAAGCCCAGTGTTCTCTGATTGATTGCCGTTTACAGGTCTTGTGCATATGCGCTCTCGGAGTCTCTTCACCGTCATTGCAGCCGGGGAATGACTGTAACGCCACTGTAGCGCCATTTTCTACCTATATACAGAATAGTTGTGACATCACAACCGTACGGAAGTCCTGACGGCTCATTTAAAGTCACAGTTTCTCAATCTGGGCTGTGTGCATTTCTCTGTGGATCGAGTGTTTTTAACAGTATTTATATAGCACCTCTATCTGCTTTATAATAAAAAAAATGAATAATATGGAACCTTTAAGTAAATGTACTTGGTAATGTTCCACTACTGTAAATCACATATTGATAACCCTATAATAGAAATATAATCATTTTAGAGGTGGCAATGAGTGAACAATATTCAACTTAACAGCACCCCCCCACACACACACACACACACACACACACACACTCACACACACCTGGATGAGTCTCGCCTACATGCAGCTCTTTCCTTCTTTTCCCTCCTTTCTCCTTTAATTTCTAGTCTTTCCTTCTGCCCTTCCCTCTCTGTCATCGTTCCCCCGTCTCTTTTGTGTTTTGTGACGCACTCTCGCCTCAACTATGTTATTATCTCTTGCTGATTCCAGAGAGTTTGGAGGAATTCAGCCCTCCTTCTCTTTCTCCCTTGGCTTGCCCCGTCCGCCTCCGTCACTCTGAGGCTGAATGCAGCATTGTTCTCCGCGGCTACAAAGCTTTGATTGACAGCTGTGGGAAGTGGAGAGTGCATTTTGAATGTCCACCCTGCGCCCCCACCCCATGTGCGGTTAAAATACAAGATCCAGTCGGGGGTGCATCATTTGAAAGAAAAAAAAACAAACACAAAAACGTCAAAACTGTAGTTATGATTTAAACAACTCTTACAATTCTTTTATATATATATATATATATATTATCAGTTTGACTCCACACTCAGGGTTTTACATCAAAAAAGGTGACTAAAATTCTCTGACTAACCTGCAAATCGAAATGTGAAGGTACAATTACAGTCCACGTTCTTTTTTTTCTCTAAAACTTCTCATTCTTTCCACTCATTCAAACGTAACATCGACCTCCGATGCCTTCCGGAGCAGAGAAGCTCTGCTCCTTAGGGGACCGAAGAACCGCAGCACAAGTCCAAACCTTCTGAGGTGTTTCCTCCCAGGATAAATGCCTGGACATAGCTCGTTTGGACATTACATATTATGACTGAAACGGCATCATCGTTCACATGCGTCAAATTCAGTTTCAAAAGCTAGCGATCAGTGAGCAAATCCAGACAGGGAGGGCAGCAGAGACAGTATCACAAATAACACAAACATGTAAGCCTCATTTCTACATACAGTACTACAACACAGTGATGGAAAGGTAGAAGCAGAGAGGATTGTTTCCAAAATTAGAGGGATTTATCAAGTAAATAGTGGATTTGGATTTCAAATCAAACATTAGGATGAAATGACACCTGCCTCATTCTACATAATGGCTTCGGTGTACCGTGACAGTCTAGCATGCTTTTTTTCTGAGCTTTTTTCCCCAAGATGACAAGGAAGATATTTTGGAGAAGAAAAAAAAACGCTTAAAACTTCATCAATTTCTAAGCAATACAAATAATGCTCCGATTTCAAGATAAAACACTGACTATCGGCAGCTTGGTGCTGCAAATATCAGTAACCGCCTTCGCCAAATGTTTTCACTCTAACTCTTTAGTTAAACCAGTATAATCCTGAGCGGGGAAAAAAAGGTCTGGCTTGTAGATAAAGCACCACACACACACACTGCTCACGCCACACTCGCACACACTATCAGAGGGGATTTAAAGATTCAAACAGTGGTCTTGGCTAATTAGGCGGATGGATTTGTGCCTCTCTTCCCGGTCCAGCGGGATATAAAGCGACACATAATGCAAGCGGACGGACTCTTTAAGTAGATTAATTAAAACCAACACCGCGGGGTCAAAGGTCAAGCCCCCTTTCGCTGTCAACACCCCCTCCCCCTTCCCCTTTTTTCCTCCAGCCTCGCTCGGAGCGCACTCGAGCTGCAGGATGCTACACCTGCGATAAGTGAAAGGATTTAGATGATTGGACGACTGTGAAAAGGGACCCTGAAGAGCTCGAGGAGGGAAAAACGCAGCAGCGAAGGAATGACGGTGGAGTTTTTTTCATTTTTTTTTTTTTAAGTCATTAGACATTTAGACTCATTTTCACATTAGCACTGAATATACGCACTTCACCCTCAACTAGTGCGTTCGTATTTCTCTTTAACAACACACTTTTATCTTTGGCTTCCTGTCTCTGAACATCCAGCAATGATTTAACCAGACAGTAATAGAATAAAAACCTGAGCTCTCCTCTCTCTCCTCCCTAATTGAATCCAGAACACACCTTGCGTTTGCTGCGTGCGTGTGTGTGTGTATGTGTGTGCTGATGTAATCAGATGGAATTAATATGCATGCTGTTTCTCATTATGGCATAACTGAACTGCACTTCAGATATATGGCTTGCACTGTGAGAGGCACAGACAGATTTCTAACATCCATCCTCCGTGCTCTCTCTGGAACATGAGTGTGTGTTCATACATACGTGTGTGTGTGTGTGTGTGTGTTTACAGACTGATAGATGGAAGAGATCGTGAATGCAGAAGACACACCTCGCTGCTGATCTGATCTGATAACACTTGCTTTACCACACATTTGTCACTTGCATTAACTCCTTATTGCATTTAAAGTAAATCGAATTCCACAGAGTTGCATTAACTTGCTAATTGCGATGACGCGCTTATCATGCTGCCTAATTGTGTTACAGCAGAGAGGTCTCATCTTTCACCTGCAACGATATGTTTTCTTTATAATGTCTTCATATCTTTGTTTCATTTTACCAGCAGCATTCGATTACCAAACGCTGCGAGTCGCCGCTGTCGCTCAACCATAACGCCAAAAAAAAAAAAAGGTGGCCAGGCTCCAGCTGCGGTATCGTGAATGAACATTTAGAAAAATTATATCTCACTAAATCAAGTGGTTTTCGCTCCTCACCGCTTCCCTTTGTTCAACTGCTTCTGCTTCTCGGCAATAACAACAACAACACACTTTCTTGTTAATGCTGCGTTTATGATATGAGTGTGTGTGTGTGTGTGTGTGTTTGTGTGTGTGTGTGTGTGCGTTAAGTGCGTCTCTGAGCGTGACGGAGGTGAGTCTCATTAGGGAGAGAACGACACAGAGAACGGCGCCAAGGTGCTTCATTATCATAAATGATTGAGAAGAGCGTTTCGTGCTCATTTGTGTTGGTGAAAGTGTGTGTGTGTGTGCGCGCGCGAGCGCGAGAGTGTCGGGCACGGCGATAAGCTGGTCTTTATTAAGATGTGCCGTCTTTGGAGAGGGACAGCTGCTCCTGCCTCTTATCTGGAATAACAAAGGTTTAATGAGGGAAGAGACGAGGGACAGAGGGGAGGTAAATAATCCTCTTTCTGCCCTTCCATCATTCCCTTTCTCCTCTTTTGCTTCCTTCCTTCCTCCCTAACAAGTAATCTGACTCTCGAAAGGCGACGACAAAAATGTTACTCTCCTTCGGTCTTCTTCTGCAAAAGTTTGCATAATATTCGTCCTTTTTGAAACTCGATTTTTACCTTTGACCTTTCAACTGTAAAGCTAACACGGCTGCCCAATACGTCAATTATTAAGTCGTTATCTGTGCTAAAATTAGCTAAAAGTGACATTTTTAACGCTACCAGGAGATCTGTCCCTGTTAAGCAAATAGACCGAGAGGAAAGGAGAGAGTGTCCACAGAGAAAGTCTGTACTGCGGCTATTTGTCTCTGTGTGTGTGTGTGTGTGTGTGTGTGTGTGTGTGTGTGTGTGTCAGGTCAGCTGCATGTCCTATTTCTCATCCCTGCCTGTTTGGAAATGACATCATTTAGCCCCCCTTTCGTCCATCAGCAGTTTACTGAAATATGCCTGCTCTACATTACTCCGCTCATTTTCTATTTTGGATTTGTGGATAATGATGGTGGGATGGAGGGCAGCGGTGGGGGATAAGAATGATAGCAGAGGGGAGAAGCGGCATTAAAAGAATAATTTGAGGGTCTTCAGGGTTCTGTCTCCTCTCTCCCCGTTTCTAAAATAGAATTCGCGATAGTCGCCGCAGAGTCTGTCGAGGGAATAATGACTTATTTATCAAGTGGCTGAAATATTCAGGGACAAGGCCCTTTTAAAATCCGGCTTTTAAATTCATAGGCTTTTTCTGCTGAGATGCTTAATGACAGTGAATGTATTCATGGTGATTTGCAGGTCCGAGATAGAGCCTTGTATGCTGCCTATGAGCCTAATAGCCGTTTGACAAAAAAGGAGAGTGCTCGCACAAGACAAAAAGTTTCACCTTTGCCCTCATGGGAGGCTCGGTGAATCAAATTTGTATCAGGACCACCTCCTTCGTGCCATGAAGTAAATGGCTGTGTTGCTGGAGCAGCGCTGAAAACATATTTTGCAGCTTGAGGGGGGGGGGGGGGGGGGATGGGGGATTCTTTAAAAGCTCTCTGTTGCAGGCAATCAGCCATGAGTAAATGTTTTAAGATAAACTCCAGGAGGGGCATACTTTTTTTTTCTTCTTTTTTTTCTTGAAGTGTAGCAGAGGCTCTTCAACTATTTGGGGAACCAAATCAGCATGGGTGGGAGGTGGGAGGAGGGTGGGGGGTGGTGGAAGGGTGTGGGGTAGGGGGATGATGGTGATAAATGGGTGTTATTCTTACTTCTACACTGGAATGGACGAAGTTTGGAGATGATGGCGGTGATTTAAAAAAAAAAGCGCCGGTGGGGGGGTGGGGGGGGAGGGCAGCATCGGGGGGTTAATGAGATGTACGCAGACACGGAGCAGATTGCATGCGTCAGACTCACGGCAGAGCGGAGGAGAAGAGCGAGAGGGAGCTTCAGAAAGTAGAACGAGCTCCGTACTCGGCGCCGATTTACAGCCAAACGGGCGCAATCCGTGCGTAATTACGCACAGCAGCGCCAGAAACCAGAGCTCGACCTCGTGCCTGCGCCGCGTCCCACCCTCATTTCCTCCAAAAACACCACCCGCACTTCTTCTACTACTGTCTACTATCTCCCCTCTCTGCCACCAACCTACGTTTTTTTTTACAATGGCGAAAACACTGACCGGGCGCTTACCTTAACACGTTCCAGCTTTTCAGAGGGTCCAGGTCTGAAATTATAGAAACCATGGTCGACTGGCTGGGCAGCACCGGGAGAGGGAGGGGGTGCGGCAGAAAAAGATCGAAAGAAAAAGCGGCGGCAAAGGGCTGTAAACTCCGTCTGCGAATGGCAGCGATTGCTTGGATGCAACCCGTCCTGGTTGTTCAGTGGGTGATGAGCGCTGTCACAGCTCTCTCTCTCTCTCGCTCTCTATCTCTCTCTCTCTCTCCCTCTCTCTCTCTCCCTCTCTCTGTTTCACTCTCCCTCCCTCTCTCTCTCTCCCTCCGCCCCCTCCCGTTCACAGCATGCGCTCTGCAGACGCCTCTCCGAGCTTTTTTCCGGTCACTCTCTTTCTGTTTCACAGGAAAGCTGCTGCTGCGGGAAATGCAGAGCTGTACAGTAGAGGAGGGTAAACCCCACCTATAAAAACACATTTACCCATCTTATTTTTTATTTTATTTTTTTTCAAAACACCGGAGGGAATAGAGTTTACACACCTTCTTTTTTTCGGGCTGGCACGCTGTAGAATTTGCACACTGCAAAAAGTGTCCATCTCAGCGTCTTGTTTTGTCTTAAAAACCTCCCTTGAGGAGGATTTATTTATTTTTTGTCAGTGGGGAGTATATGTTTCACCTATTCCACACTTATTCTACGAGTTACCAGAAGGATTAAAAACATGCCACACTTTCACTTTTTTTCTTCTTCAGATTTACCTGCAATGAATCTGTAAAGGAATTAGAAAACCATTATTAAACCAACTGCCGATTAAAATGAAAGTTTCACCTAAAAGCAGGTTTAAGCGCAATTAATTGTCCAATGTTTCATGATCCAACTACAGGCTACAGCTGATCGGAAGCCACTGTGTTGAAGCTGGGTCACATGTTTTACAGCCGAGACCTCACTCAGACAGAACTGTTCGGAGGCATCATCGCAGCCCTGCAGAGCATCTCGCTCTCACTCCCTGTCAGCGCTGACTTCCTGTCTGACACCACCACATCCTGTTGATAACTGTTTATATATATATATATATATATATATATATATAACTTTTTCCCCCTCCCCTAGACATGGCAGCAGATGCGTCATCCCTGGCGAAGAATGAAAAGGCAACAGCCAAGTCCCACCTATTTCGGACTATTCTGAGCTCCTATCTATTTGCTCGTTGGGGGAAAAAACAGATGAGCCCCAATGGAAAAAAAAAAGAAAGAAAGAAGAGAGTGGAAGAGAGTGTTAGACGTGTCTGTTTCAGATAATTGTCTGGGAACAACAGACCAGAGTGGGACTGAAAGTCTGTGCCAAAACCAATCGGAGTTACGGCACAAGTTGTTATTTTTCAGGGTTATGACATCAGTCATTGCACATGCGCTGGCAGATAACGGTCAGTTTGACAGGAAACTGCTGTGGCTTCATTTTACACACTTTTTATACAGCCATTTGAACGGAAGACATAAGTCTCAGTCTTGTTTAGCTTGTTCATTGTTAATTTTTAGTTTTGTCAACTGGTTTTGAATGTTTAATCCATCCATTTTCATCCCCTAAATTGCAAAAGGGTTGCGAGGCGTTCTACAATAATGAGCTTTGAGGTCATTTTCAGCTGACATTCTGCAGAGCGGAAACGCGAGTTCGCACAGAAGCAAACGGAGAACGCTGAGCTCCGAGCGGAACGCGCGCGCTGTAGGTAAGACGACAGTAATGCAAAGCTACAGCCCGGCGCTCTCAGCATCAGCAGCCGTACTGCATCGGCTTTAAATAGACTCAATTGGACATCTGCTTCACTGAGGAGGAGGAGGAGGAGGACGAGGAGGATGGAGAGAGTTGACAGCATCTCTCTCTTCTTCCTCTGTCTCTATTTCTGTCTCTCACGCTCGCATAGACACGAACGCCCGCACGCACGCACACGTGCACATCGCAGAGATCAAACAGAGTTTAGCTCTCCTCTGCACAGCTCTAATTTCCGCGTAATAATCCGGCTGGCAGGCCTGACGTCTCGGAGTAGGTGTCGTGTATGTGCACAAGTCAGCGATGCATACGTACACCTGAGAGAATACGGGTGAGACGATAGACTGTACGGTTTTAATTATCACCTTTACAATCTTCGGAGCTACATTGCACGTTGTCAGAGCAGTGTGTCTTAATTTGTTCTTTCAGTCCTTCCAGAAAAATACAGAGTTTTTTTGTGATTGTTGCGGGCAAAAATCCTCGATTATGCGGCACGTTTTCTTAAAAAATGGGAACGGGAACTTGCAAAAACTGCGGTTTGATGAAAAAGAGAAAAAAAAGTGATTCCCCCCATCACCCTGCTTTTCGATGATGTTCACCTCGCGTAATTACGTCACTTCATAACGTTCCCATGGCAACAAGGGAAAATGGCTGCTCTTTCTGCTAAGATATATTATGTAACTTTTTTGCAACGTAAATGCGAGGATTATGAAATCATGCAAGCCCCGCACATTTTGCACGGAAACCGGCAATTTATGCGGCGAAAGTGCGGCGTATTTGAAAAAATGTGGTCCCCGCATAAATATGCGTACTTTGGCTGATTATGCATTGAATTGAACGCATAATCGCGTTTTTCTGGAGGGACTGTTCTTTCCTTGATGTTCTTTTAGAATATGCCCGTAATGTCTACAAGACAGATATGGCCATGACATGTGAAATGCCCACAGTTTTATTCATGAAAAACAGAAATTTAAAAAAGCGCTATATTGTGAGGTTTTGTGCGCAATTTCAGAAACATAACCCTGATTTCCTGAAGTTTGACATAGAGTAGTCCAGGAACTCTGGGCTAATCAGGCTACGGTTTCTATTGGAATCTTATTTATTTAGGGGCAACACAACAAGACAAAACCCATCCGACTTTGCTCTCATTATAGGACTTCCTGCTGAACTCAAAACTGTCCGTGTACAACAGCAGGCAGGAACTAAAAAAAATGGGGGTAGGAAAAAGGGCAACCTAACCTGTTACATATCTTGAATTATAATAATTATACTGTAAGGAGAAATCAAATAAATACTGGAGTAATAGATGTATGTGCTAATATTGGAAGACGTATGACAATTGTAAGGGATGACTCAGAGTCAAATGATCATTTGTTGGTCATCGCATGAAAAGGTCAGGTTGTATTCAAAATTAGTAATATATCTTTTTTTCTTATCATAAATATACGTAGCTCATGGAATTTAAATATCCTGCTGCTTCACTGACCTTTACTCAATGCCACTTCGAAATTAATGTGCAACCTGCGTCACAGGTATTAAGTACATAGCTATGTGTCATATACAGTACCTGCCAGCCAATCAGAATAAAGCATTCTCAGTGGTTATGATGCATAACGATGTATAAGTATTCAAACTAAAAGCATTTAATGTACTACTATATATATATATATATATATATATATATATATATATATATATATATATATATAGCTTAATGACAAGAAATAAAAGGTAACTTAAAGTATAATAAATACAGTAACTATAATTTCAGGAAGACTATACTCCTATATAAAGTCTATGTTTTTCATATATACTATTATGCATGATGATTGTATATTTTATTCTCTAAATGTATATATGTTGTACATTGTTTTTTCAAGTTTGAGTAGGTGTTCTTGTACTTTAACTTTATTCATTATTATTTCTTGTTATTCAGTATGGATGTTCTGTCTCTTATACCTGCTGCTGTAACACAGCATCCATCCAGCCATCCATCAATCTACTGTATCTATCCATCCATCCATCCATCCACTGTATCTATCCATCCATCCATCTACTGTATCTACCCATCCATCCATCCATCTACTGTATCCATCCATCCATCCATCCACTTTATCCATCCATCCATCCATCCATCCATCTACTGTATCCATCCATCCATCCACTGTATCTATCCATCCATCCATCCATCCATCCATTACTGTATCTATCCATCCATCCATCCACTGTATCTATCCATCCATCCATCCATCCATCTACTGTATCTATCCATCCATCCATCTACTGTATCTATCCATCCATCCATCTACTGTATCTATCCATCCATCCATCTACTGTATCTATCTATCCATCCATCCATCTACTGTATCTATCCATCCATCCATCTACTGTATCTATCCATCCATCCATCTACTGTATCTATCCATCCATCCATCCATCTACTGTATCTATCTATCCATCCATCCTGTTAAGCTAAGAGCCTTATGTCAGAAACAGGGGGCCAACAGATGCTATGAGCCTTATGTCAGAAACAGGGGATCAACAGATGCTATGAGCCTTATGTCAGAAACAGGGGGCCAACGGATGCATCATGGTGAGTCAGGAAAGTTGAGGAAAGGTGCGACAGCATGGCACCAACCAGGATTCCCACTCATGTAGCTCCGAGGACTGGGTATGTAAATGATGACAATCGGCTGCCTCCGTTTGAACACACACCCCGCACTGTTTGAACTCACTGGTCCCATTATTCAGCACAGGATTCAAAATCCTTGGACTCATACTGGCACACACGTACACACAAGCACGCACTCAGGTACACATATTGACACGCATGCATTTATCATGCACAGACAGAGCCAAAACAATATTAGCATGATAAGCACCTTGTATTCCCCCCCCCAGCTTCTTTATTCGACAAAATCAGGCAGATCTGAGGACAAGCCTTGAGGTTTATGTCATCATGCATATGTGATGTGCATTTTAAATCTAAACAAAGTCGGTGTATCTTAAAACCACCCACTGAATACAGATTCCCATTTTACCTCAATCCATTTAAGAAAGGGTTGGGGGGGAGGGGGGGGTCGGAGATGAGAGGAAAAGGAAAAAATAAGCACAAGAGAGGATGTGGATAAAATAAGTATAGGGGGATTATTTCATAAACGACAGAATTTTCTTTTCTGTGTAAGTCATTTGATCCTGTCAAATATGCCTAAAGCCATACGCCCACGTGCTCATTGTCTGAAAAATGCTCAGTTTATAAGAAGCACCCCCCCCCCCTCCCTCCCCTTTTCAACAATGAGCGGAGCGGTTGGCTGCTCCACATCAGCCTCAGCGTTCAGGAGAAGCAGGAGAAGGGAAATGAGATTTAAATCGGGGGTTGCAAAGTGGCAAACACGCGCCCAGGACAACGGCCCATTAAACATTACTATGAAATAAACAAACAATAAATACAGAAACAAATAGCACATACATATAACTATATAACATCAAGAAAGAAAAAAAAAAGGCTGAAAATGGACACTGCGTTGAAAAATGTACCCATCATTCCTGGATTTGTCAAATTATCATTTGATTTTCAGCCGAAGTTGGCGATACCGCCTGTGTATCTCTGTCTTTTTTTTCCTTCTTTTTTGAAGGGGTTGACAAATGATAGGCTCAGAGCTGGTGGAAAGGAAATGGAGAGAGGAAGAGAAAGCGCTTGGCAGAGAAGGGTCCAGGCGAATTGGGCGAGAGAAAATGCGGTAGAATGAGCGATTGAACCGGTGTGGGAGAGCGAGTGGGTGAGGGAGCGAAAAAGAGGAAGAGGGAGAAGAAGAGGTGGAGGAGGTGGAGGATATATTTAGAGCGGCTCCTAATCAACTTCTCCGTCAGTTTGTGTCTGTGGGGGCGAAAGGGAGAGCGAGGGAGAGAGGGAGCCACACAAGTTCAACACTGGAAATCAATATGCAGCCCACTCGCTCCCTGAAAGCAGCGGCGAGAGAAAGAGAGGAAGAGAAAGTGAAAGAGAGAACAGGAAAACGACAGGATGAGGCAGAGACAGATGAGACTACAAGAGCAGAGGAAACGTGTTTTCATTTCGTCATTGTAGTTGTGAGTGTCATGTAAGATCGGAATATAATATTTCACCTAAAAAGGATAGTTTTCAAGTTGTTTTTTTTGTAATACTGCGCATTGAAAGAGTTTCTGGTCACTGTTATTATTTCTCCTGTGTATAATGGCAAATATGGGGCGTCAGCAGTCTCAGTTAGCCCTATCCAAAGTTATATTCATTTAAGTACATAATTCCCTATTTGTGTTTACCCAAACAGCGTCTTTCTACTGAGCTGGGGCAGAGGGATATGTCGTAGTAGTTGGTTTGTTGCCGGGATACGAAACTGGCAAAATAAACCTACACACAACTGCCAGGATGAAGATCCACACTTATTTGACTAACTCAAGCCTCACACTAGCTTGGGCTGTACTTTAGGATTGCCCAGAACGAGGACTGTAGATTTTGTTCCTCTTCTATTACATTGGAGTTATTGGAGGAAGCTGACAGGAGGAATGATTAAAGCAGCCAAAACCTCTCTCAACGGAAATCTGCTTCCCGGCGAAAACAAAAGAATGGAAATGCGTGTTCCTTTGGAGTGTTTTAGTACAAACCATGATCTTTTTCCTAAACTTAACTAGTCGTTTCCTGGCCTAAAACTGAATTTTTTTCGCCCTATAACACTCACTTCTTCTTGCCTAATCTTAACCGTAATCCCGCTGAAATGACTGGCAGTTTGCGGTACTCTGTACCCGACTCACAGTCACCTATTCTTAAGTAACTGAACCACCAACAACAACCGGCAGCTCGCGGTGCTCTGTAGCCGGCGCACAGAGACCTATTTTCGGGTAAGTAAACAACCAACTACCGCTGACCTGACGGGGCACCGCGACCGGCAGCTCGCAGTGCTCTGTACCCGGCTCACAGTCAGCTATTCTCGGGTAACTGAACCACCAACTACCGCTGAGCTGACGGGGCACCATGCGGAGCACCCTAGCCAGCGTTGCAGAGCTCTGTAGCGGCTAAACACATCTACTAACTGCTGCTGATACGACGAGCCGTGACGGAGGTCTGTAGCCGGTGTCACCAAGCTCTGTAGGGGCTTAAACAGCTAGCAACTGCCGCTCCGTAGCACGGACCTCTGCAGCCGATGTCATGTGACCAGTTGGCGGTCAACTAGTTTTCGTATGATATCACATGTTTAAGTGTGCATAACTTTTCGTACCATATCCTACGAAACCGTTCATGAGAATGCGTTGAGCAAACAGGGTTCCTGAGGTCCACACTAGATGCAAAATACATACCCATTACATCACAGACATAACATTACAATAATATGTGTACACATACATACACATGCATGTATACACCCGCAAACATTCACACACACACACACACACACACACACACACACACACACACACACACACACACACACACACACACACACACACACACACACACACACACACACACACACACACACACATTTCCCGTAAACATGAGATCAAGCTAAGAGTCACACCCAGTAACTATCACAGTATAAATAACCCATGATCTATAACCTGTGAACTTTGGTTTCCATCTTTCAATAATGGAAAATACTGATAATAAATAAAAGATTTTTTGACTACAGAAAGGGAGGAATTTTAGTTGGACTTTAATTTGCAGCTCACTCCAAGGGTTCATCAACTTTTTCACTGAAAAGGACCGTCCACATAAATCGGTGCATGTGTGTGTGTGGCTATTGATAGGTCTGACTTGAGGTCAATACTGTGTGGGCTATAATGAAGCTGAGATGCAAGAATGATAGCAGCGAGACCATTTAATAGAGGAGCAGGAGGAGGGTTAGAGCTCATATACAGTAGCCTCTTTTTGGAACAACCGGCTTTTCGCTTCTACTCCCCCGCCCAACATCTCTCATTAGCTGATGATCGATCCCCTCCCCGGGTAGCCCACCCTGAGAGAAAACGCAATTAGAGCATTGACCAACACTGAGTGAACTGATGCTCGATAGGCAATCATCACCTGAGAGAGGCAGGAGGCAGCGTTCGGAGGGGAGAGCAGGGGCCAAAGGGTGAGTGAGTGAGTTTGGGGTGAGGAAACTGTGAGTAAACTGAGATGAGAATGTGTACGCTCCTTCCACTATGTGTATAGTCAGGGTGCGATTTTCTTTCATTTTGTTTTGAGGAGGCTAAGGTCCTTCAACATCTGTCCGAAGATGCTGATGACGTTTTATGAGTCTGTGGCGGCTGGTGCTCTCCTGTATGCTGTTGCATGCTGGGATAGCAGGCTGAGACTAGCAGACAGCAGCAGACTCAACAAACAAATACAGAAGGCCAGTGATGTTGTTGGTGTGGAGCTGGACTCCTTTATGACAGTGTCAAGAGAGGAGGGTGCTGTCCAAAGTACACTCCATCCTGGACAACTTCTCCCACCCACTCCACAATACACTGGTCAGTCTGAGGAGCACCTTCAGCGACAGACTCAGACACCCACGATGCACCACAGAGCACCACAGGAGGTCGTTCCTGCCTGTGGCCATCAAACTATATAACTCCTCCCTGTCACACGCTTAGAGTTAGAACTGGTCTCACAGCACGCATCTCCACATCACATCTCAATATTCTTGGACAATTATGTACAATAATTCCTGCAATAGTCATCAGCTACATGAACAAAGGTGTTATTTATTTATTTATTCATTCACTGCTGCTACTTGTATTCACACTGTAATTATTGATGTCCGTACTGTACCCTGCACTACAATAGAATTTGTACAATCCATTGAAACAATATGTTTTAATCTAATCTGACTTGTAACCTAATCTCACTTACTTCTACTTAAAGGTGCTCTAAGCAATGTTGGGTGACGTCAGTTCTTGGTGAAGTTTGAAGTATTGTCAAACAAAACGGAGGCTAGCTCGCCCCTGCCTCCTCCTCATCCCATCCCATCCCCTCTCACTCCCTTCCATGCACTAACCCCCGAAAATCCCAACCCCCACCCCCAAATCCTTCTTGTCGGTTATTGGCTGGAACACTGTTATGTTTCGTGGTGCAGTTTGTTTTTGGAGCCTGGGCTACAGAGAACGTGTTTTCTTTTTTTTTTTTTTACAGTGTGTTCAGGCGGATAGTGACAAAAAATGTTGTTGCCTAAAAAACGCGTGACATCGCTTAGAGTTTTTTTGTGATTGTTGCGGGGCAATTATGTGGCACGTTTTCTTAAAAAATGCGATGGAATATGCGGGATATTTATGCAATTTTATGCGAAGAACGAAATTGTGGGAACTTCCTAAAACTGCGGTATGATGAAAAAGAGAAACAAAAAAGTGATTCCCCCAACACCCTGCTTTTCAATGATGTTCACGTCGCATAATTACGTCACTTCATAACGTTCCCATGGCAACAGGGGAAAATGGCTGCTCTTGTGTGAAGTAAACGCAACATTTTTCAACTTTCTGCTAAGACATATGTGACTTTTTTGCAATGAAAATGCGGGGATTATGAAATCATGCAAGCCCCGCATATTTTGCGTGGAAATCGGCAATTTATGCGGCAAAAGTGCGGCAAATTTGAAAAAATGCGGCCCCTGCATAAATATGCAGACTTTGGCTGATTATGCATTGAATTATGCAATCGCATAATCGCGTTTTTCTGGAGGGACTGTCTTATAACTACCGCTGATTCGACGGAGCACTGTGCGGAGCACCGGGCCAGCGTCGCAGAGCTCTGTAGCGGCTAAATATATCTACTAACTGTGCCTGACAGAGCTGCTAGCATGGCTGTGAACTCCTACCCTTCTTGTTAAACATCAACTCATCATTCAGCAGTTAACGTTGATCTGAGTGGGTGAAAATGATCGAGAGCAATTGACACCATGGCAGACATTGGCAACCTCTGTCTCTCTAACGGCGTTGTTATTGCTACAGTTGCTCACGATTAAGACCACATTTCCCATAAAGCCGGTTTCTTCTCCCCCCTCCCTGTTCAGTGCGTTTAATACCTTTATTTGCCGTTTATTTGCGGGACCAGAGGAAATGCCACTTAAATAAACTTTACTAAAAAACAGTTCCATTACAAGAGCATTTGAGCAACATTCAGCAACTTATTTCATGCTAATTTAACCTCGGTTGAAGTGGTTTATGTAACACTTAGGGGATGTTAAAGGGATCTTCATCTGCTTTTGATCGACATTTGTTAACCACCCAACACAACTGTCTTTATCACTAATACCTGGCCTCTTTTTATGCCCTTTTACCTCTAGTTCTGTTGATGACTACTTATACTGTAGACTGTAGACACTAAATGTCCTATAAAAGGCCAGAATCTGCTCTTGTGTCATTTTTTTTACATGAGCAATGAACAATTTATAAAAACAAATCCACAATGAGCTGTTACTGAAAGCTGTGAATTCAGCTGGGTAACTGAAGAGAACAGACACGCAGGCGGGGATTTCTTTCCTTACTCTGTCACTTCTTCCACCAGATGTCACAGCAAGAAAGCCTGAAAGTTTCCGCTTTGTATTTTATAAATTACAAAATTAGACTTTATTTAGTAGCTCTCCACCTCTGACTGTCAACTCATTATCAAAAGCGTTGCTTCTAGGATCATGTGGTTTTCCCTTTATTAAATGATGCGTCCCCTTACATTTGCAAGGGGGGGGGGGTTATTAAAGTGGTGGGCACACGTTAACAGGAAGTGCACTTTCACTTCCTTTTTGACGCTCCAACAGAGAGAGGTGGCCTCATTGCTTCCTGCATAAATCCAGTATATATATTCTCTCTCTCTCTCTCTCTCTCTCCTTCCTCCTCTGTATTTCATTGTCTCACTCCCACTCTTCCTAACCCCTCTCTATCCCAGCATTTTTTTTTTTGTTTCATGCAGTTCACCCAATTTCCTCTCCATCTCTTTTCTCTGTGTGAAAAGCTTAAAAGCATTATGCACCACACTGATTCACTCATATCATGAATAAAATAACACTACCAGTCACACAGGGTCTAACCAGGCTTTGACATGGGTTTTTCAAGGCAGATACCAATATCAGTATTTTTAGAATAAAGCTGCCAGTAGCAGGACACATTGAGCCAATATTCTGTATTTGAAAATGACTTTGTTTTCATGCCAACATTTTGAAGACACATATTTCCACAAATGTATTCCTGACAGAATAGAAAAGCCAACGGGACAAGACTATCTCATATATGTTGTTGTAGTATATTTAGCCAAGTTTGGTGACGTTTTACTGTAACTATAATATAAATATATATATATATATAAATAATCTAATGGGACAGTATGTGCTAACAGAAAGAGCAGCAGCTTCATGTTCAAAGCTGGCGACAACAAGACTAAAAATTCACTATCGCATTGCACTATTGAAATCTGTGGTTTGCTACATGCCATCATAATTTTATATAGAGCATCACATTGAATCAAAATGTATTCAAACAGTTCTGGTAGAGGACACTATTACTTCACTAGAGCATACAGTATATAAACAATTTTATATTTGCCATTCCAGGGACAGAGCACAGTGTATGGACCATATTTCATGTTAATAAAAGGCTTATATCAGTTTATCCTGCCTCAGAGGCTGTACATACAGCTCTGATGAACGGGTATGAAACAAATATTGCCTCAAAATATCACACAAATCCTAAAATGGCATTGGCTATGAAATTAATCCCCCTCCTCCCAGGCCTCCGCATTGATCGGACAACCTAAATCAGTCCAGAGAATCCTTTCTCCTAACCCATACCTGATGGGAAATCTCTCTTTGTCTCAGATGCTGTGGTCATTTGTGCTAAAAGGTCAGAGGTCAGATAGAACAGCAGCCAATTAAAGCCCTGCAGATTTGACGCAAGGAGGAAACAATCTCCACCCCCATCTGTGGACCTTCGCCTCGGGGGCCTGCCCCTACCTCCGTGTAGTGTGTGTGTGTGCGTGTGAGTGTGCGTGTACATGCACTTGGATCCCTTCCTGTACGTTTTTATATATCTCTTTGTACATTTTTTGATATATCTCTTACATTTTCTAAATGTATCTCTTTTCTACAAAATGTCCATCTTACTGGGCGTCTCTGTGTTTTTGGGGGTAATAGCTCGTGGTAGGGTATGCCAAGGTAAATTAGTCGCAGATGAGGGGGCCGAACTAAGAGCAATTCGCAGACCTCACTTGAATCGGCCAAGAAGGAGCTGCAGCACCCTGTACAGGGATAACGGGCCCACTTCCCGAGGCAGACCTGAGAGGGGAGTTCACTGGCGAGCATCTGGGCCACGTTCAAACTGACAAAATGTAGCAACGCGTTTAAAAAAAAAACTGAAACGGGAGTGCGTTGAAGACCCTGCTGTGCGCGCAAGCGCTCTGCCTTTCTATTACCACGGATTTACAGAGACGTCTCTGCTGATTGGGTATCACCTGTGACACAGCCAATAAATGAGAGACACGCCACATCACGCAAGAGGAAACGGATCTCAAAGCCGTTGCACACCGTTTCACACTGTTCCGAAGAAATGTGTAGTTCAACCAGGAAACTGTAGCAAAATGGTGCACACCTGTTTTGAGATTGAATGTGCCCCTGGTGGCTGGGCCTTGACCCATGGGGCACAGCCTGGGATAACCGCATGGAGCAGCTATCCTGTGGGCCCACGACCCGCACTTATAGGCATTGGTGTTGGGTGCATTGTCAGCCGTGCGGCAAGCAAAGGGTTGGGACCTATGCGTGCTGACCCGTGGCATTGCAGACTGCTTCTAAGGATGTGGAACATCACATCTCTGGCAGGGAAGGAACCTATACTAGATATAGTTGGGTTCACCTCTCCACATAGCACTGGGTTTGGAACCAAACTCCTGTAGCAGGGTTGGACTCTCTCCTTCTCTGGAGTTTTAGTATTCTCAGCAGGAAGTCAAACTTGTTTTCGGTGGATGTTGGGCTTTTCGATCCACCAGACAATCTACATTCCAATCTTCACCTATGGTCATAAGCTTTAGGTAGTGAATGAAAAGAATGAGTTTCCTCCATGGCGTGGCTTGGCTCTTCTTTAGAGATAAAGCTCAGACATCCAGGGGGAGAGCCTGCTGACATGTCGACCCGGCCCAGAATGAGCGGCAGGATATGGATAGATATTTCTACATTGGCCACCACTAGACATACACAACACTACAAACATGTCTGGTCACGAGAGTGTCTGCGCATGTTTGTTTCTTTTATTACTTTTAAACACACCACACACACACACACACACACACACACACACACTCTCCCCAGTCAGAGGTGTCAGTCCGCAAGCGTGGTTCTCAGTTTGCTGCCGGTGAAGAGGTCACTGCAAGCCGGCGCACTCCATTTCCCAGGTTGCCGCAGGGCTGGCCAAAGGTAGGACGGCGCATTGTTCGCTGGCTTGATGAAACATGTCTACTTTGGTGTGTGTGCGCCTTGTGGGAGGGGTGGAGGGTCAGAGATGAATGTGTATACGTGTTTTTGTGTGAGTGTGTATTATGCTCTTTCTAGTTCAAGATGGCAGACTGACAAGTCAAAGGCTCATACATCATTCCCTGGCAGAGTGATATTTATGGGTGTCTGACGCAACGGTGTAATGTGTGTGTATGAGAGGAGAGAGAGAGTGCAGAGAGAGAGCAGGCATTCCTTCTCAAGTAAAGGCAGGTCTTACTGAGATTTACTGAGAGTGAAAAGTGGAAATGGCTGTCATGTCAGTGTGCTTACATGCTCACTATTAACTGAAGTATAGCTTTATCAAAGAACTTAGTGATTTGCACAAAATGTTCATCCTCTCCATCATAAACAACCAACTGCACACAGAATCCAAAATTATATCAGCTATTATACAGCAGATGGGTTTTCCCCGAGACCCAGCAAGAATCACAGGATCACGTATCTGACACAAAAATCCATCTTGTCAGGCTTCGAGTAACGGGTTTGTGTCTGAACTAGCAGCTCACCAAACGGATCAGCTTCTGGTGAGGAGCTACGGGCAGCTACAGACGTGGTTTATGTGTGTGTGACAGCCGTGACTGTTCGTACAAAACAACGTGATAGACAGATGGTTCATTCAATCACCTGCCAGGATTTTCTTTTTTTTCTATAAAAAGGGCCTGACCTTTTCCAAACAGTTTCCAACAACGGCTTCTCTGATGGTTCTGTGCATTGACGGACTGGGATCAGAAAACACACCGATTTCCTTTTTTTAAAACCACACCAAGCCCCACCCAACCCCCAAAAGAACATAGAAACGGATTGTTGCGGGCAAAAATCCTTGATTGTGCGGCACGTTTTCTTAAATAATGTGATGGTATATGCAGGATATTTATGCAATTTCATGCGATGAAATTGTGGGAACTTGCAAAAATTGCGGGAACTTGCAAAAACTGCGGTTTGATGAAAAAGAGAAAAAAAGTGATTCCCCTAACACCCTGCTTTTCGATGATGTTCACGTCACGTAATTACATCACTTCATAACGTTCCCATGGCAACAGGGGAAAATGGCTGCTCTTGTGTGAAGTAAACGCAACATTATTCAACTTTCTGCTAAGATATATTATGTGAACGAAAATGCGAGGATTATGACATCATGCAAGCCCCGCATATTTTGCGCAGAAATCGGCAATTTATGTGGCGAAAGTCCGCCGTATTTGAAAAAAATGCAGCCCCTGCATAAATATGCAGACTTTGGCTGATTATGCATTGAATTATGCGATTGCATAATCGCGTTTTTCTGGAGGGACTGACATGCGCTATCGCTACAGTAGGTTACCTATGCCGATAACAATTTAACATCTAATAGCTCTAGCAGATCGCTAGGTGCTGCTCCACTAACTGCACATTCAGCACACATACAAAGGCTCGACGTTAAAGTGCAGTACATAATGCAACAACTCCACCAAAACACGGAAACTGCATGCATAAAATAACTTTTTGAAAACTGACAACAAACAATGACAAAGTTATTGTTATTATTGTTCAGTATTTTATTGTGTTACCTCTGTTAAATGTTAAGAAGAAGTTAAGCCATAGAGCTTGTATTGCGATGGGAAAAACAGAAATGGTAAATGCTTATGAGTTGTTTTTTTGTAAAGAGAGACGTGTAGTGCCGTCTTGGTTCTGACACTGGAAGCTCGCGTTTCTTTATTCCGATCGATCCTGAGTCTAAGGCGACATAACAAACCCTTGGCTACATTACTTATATTTTTATAATTATTATTAATTTCATCAGTAGCGGCCCATAGAGGGCGGCTTCTGGCATTTGCCCAAATTCCAGATGGCCAGTCCGTCACGGGTTCTGTGTCACAAACCATCTGGTGCGTCAGGTTAATTATACTGTGCATGCCAAACCCCCCGCAAAAAAAAAGCCTTCAGCAAGCTTGGAGTGGAGTAGGGAGTTGTAGACTGGAGCTAAAAACAAACTCCAAACTAAGCTAAGAGCATTAATAAGAGCCAGGGATGTCATCATCTCTGGATGTGTGGTTTATAGATATGACTTCTTGCTTCTATCCAGTGGGTGGGAGAGAAAACAGCCTGCCAAGATATTGTTTCGTAACATTCGGCACCACTCCTGACAACCGTGAACTGGTTTCACTGGCCGGAGAGAGAATCGCTGTTTTCCCTGTCAGCCCCACAGCAACACCATCCCACACACACTCACCTCTGTGCAACCCGCTGCAGGGCCGAGCGAGGGAAGAAGAAGAAAAAGAAGGAAGGGTGGATGGATGAGGAAAGGAGGGAGGGAAGGCTATGAAAAAACAAGTCTGACTGCAAGGAGGAAAAGCTTTGCGTATTGTGTCATCGCTGCCAAAGTACAGCGGACTGCAGCTTTGGTCATCCAAATGTGTTAGCAATAAAGTTTCAAGAAAACACACTCGCTCGCGCACACACACACACACACACGCACACGCACAGATAGTGTAACCGAAAGAACACGATCATCTGTTTCTCATTGTTGAGGAATCTTCTGAGCTGATTCCAACCCTACACCCCTCCTCCTCCCTTTCCATCCTCTCTTCCCTCCTTCCTCCCATCCATAGCTCAAATTGTAAACACACTATGTTGGACAAAAATCACAGCATTAAGGAACTAGACTGGTATCAGTTCGTGAAGCTAATACAGATTTTTGTTTTCAAGCACCTGATATTGTGCATCTTTAAATTTAACAATTTCATGTTAACAAACTTTGTGTTAAGACTTAAAATAACCTAAATTGTTAACATCTGTTCATGCAGACTCACGTGGCGTGTATAAGGCTTTGTAACATACAGACATATATTTGTAAGCACGCACAATGATGTGTTTCAAGTGTGAAAATGACTGTAACTCCTGCTATAAAGCATCCCAAAGTGCAGTATAAATAGTTAATGGATGCTTAATAGCACATTAAGGAGGTAGTGTTCAGAGCTGTACATGGAATCACATTAGAACATGTTTCATTAAATATTTCATTACAAGGATATATTTTAATATGAACCATACATTAAAACTGTGCCTGGGATTTAAATGAAGCATTTATAAATGTGAATACATTTAATTTAGAATTCATTATGGAGAACGAATTGGATCCCTCATTTGTGTTTATAGACTGACACTGTGCAGGCACTTGTATGGATACATCTTAGAAACACCAACGCTTTCAAATCAAAAATTAAAGAAATGAAATGTGTTTTGTTGAAAATAGAAGAAGGGCAGAAGAGAGGTGGACATCCACGTCACAACTCCTGTGACGTTCCATTTCTTTCCTGTGAGAACAGTGTATATTCATATTAGAACTACATATAAAAACTGATCTATTGTTATGATTCTCGTCCCGCCCACTTTTGTCCTGTCCCGTCACGTAATGAATAGTGAAATTGACTCCCATTCTACAGGATTCCGCCCAAAAATGTCAGTCTCTAGGACAAACCAATGTGAAGAATATTATTTCTACTATAGGGCTTACAACTATTTTACAGTGTGCCATACAGTCACTATTGAACTTTAATAAAAGCATTTATTTGTAAGTTTAAACTTTATATCTATGTTAAAAACAATTTCAAATATATATGTGATGCCAACTCCATTATAACGTAATATGAAGCATTCATTAACCATTTATAGGCCAGTAATGGATGCATAGTTGAGGTTTCATCAATAAACATTTCCAACTATATTATCGAGAGTTCCATTTATTAAATGTCCGTTTACTGCTTATGGGGATTATTGCTAATTAGGGGATTAAAATTAAGTGTTACCTGAGTATCAGACAATTTTCAAACATCATTGATCAACCATAAACATATGTAATTAAGCAAACTGCACAGTTACTTTAACCTCTCCTATTCAGCATTTCTAACCACTTTATAGTACAGCTACGGGCCGTGGTATGCATCAGGGGAGAGAGAGGGGGAGTTGAAGCGGGAGGGAGTCCAAAGCTGAGCTGTCAGGACCCTCCTAGTCTCGCATTGCCAGACCTTCCTCCACAGCGCTGCGGAGGACGGTCTGGCTAGTCCACACAGTAATCCAGGATGGGAGAAAAACGTGCTCTGGTTTATTGGCATTTCTCTAAACCGATCACAATCGTCATGTGTGGCGCTAAGCCCCGGACACGATGACGGTGCCTCTGCAAAATAGCCTCGGGAAGGAACTTGTTTTGGTGGAACATGTGTACATTCGAAGATTGTTTTAGTCGTGCAACAGAAAACTCAGATTGGACAGATATTCTAGCTAGCTGTCTGGATTTACCCTGCAGAGATCTGAGGAGCAGTTAACCACAGTCCTCAGAAATCCACCGGAGTTTAAAATGGCAGCACAAAGAAAGCGGGAGGTGACGGACATCCGGGTGAAAATCAAGGAAGGAATTTCCGGCGGTAACTGAAAAATCCTGGAAATGAAATGGGGTCGATACAGACTAGGAGCTCCATGGAGAAAATCAGCTTCCAAGTCCAACGAGTGCAGCATCATCAAACCACCAATACTCCCACCAATAGAGTTGTGAAATTCAATTAAATTCAATTTTATTTATAGTATCAAATCATAACACAAGTTATCTCAAGACACTTTACAGATAGAGTGGGTCTAGACCACACTCTATAATTTACAAAGCCCCAACAATTACAGTAATTCCCTCAAGAGCAAGCAGTGGCGAGGAAAAACTCCCTCTTGAGAAGAAACCTCGGACAGACCCAGGCTCTTGGTAGGCAGTGTCTGACGGTGCCGGTTAGGGATGCGATGAACACTGGCAGTAATAGTCACATTAATAATGGAACAGTGACTTCAAATGGTAGTCGTAGTAGTTCATGTCATATCAGTGCACTGCAGGGCATTACAGGATGTAGCGTGGCCCAGCAGAGCGTAGCAGGAAGCAGCAGGGTTCAGCAGGACGCAGCATGACACTGCAGGGCAGCGCAGAGCTTAGCAGGGAGTGCAGCAGGACCACGGCGACAGCTGCAACCAAGATCTTGGTGCCAATGTTGTCCAAGGAAATACGCTGGGTGAAAAAACATAAGGACTCCGGGCAGTAAACTCCCCAGAAGCTAGGATTAATAACAAGCATTTCTTGGACGGGATGCACACAAATGGTAATAGTAAGGGAGAGGAGAGAGCAGCTCAGTGTGTCAAAGGAAGGAAGTCCCCCGGCAGTCTAGAACTATAACAGCGTAACTACGAGAGACAGGTCATAAGGAGAGGTGGCCTGTTCGGGCTTGAAACTCTCCCCTGCCGGATCGGGCTGTGCTGGCCTGCCTCCCTCTACTTTTGTTATATTATTAATCTAACGACTATGAAGAGAAGCATGTGGGCCTGGTTAGGCGGACGCTGCAACTCCTCACTCCCTAACTGTAAGCTTTATCAAATAGGAGTTTTAAGTTCATTCTTAAATGCGGTGACAGTTTCTGCCCCCCGAACCCAGATTGGGAGCTGGTTCCATAGGAGAGGAGCCTGATAACTGAAGGCTCTGGCTCCCATTCTACTTTTAGAGACTCTAGGTACCACAAGTAACTCTGTATTCTGGGAGAGCAGTGCTGTAGTGGGACAATAAGGTATTAGGAGCTCTTCTAGATATGATGGTGCTTGACCATTTAGAGCTTTGTAGGTCAGGAGAAGGATTTTAAATTCAATCCTGGATTTTACAGGAAGCCAATGCAGAGAAGCTAATACAGGAGAAATATGATCTCTTTTCTTAGTTCTTGTGAGAACACTCTGGATCAGCTGGAGAGTCTTAAGGCACTTATTTGAGCAACCTGACAGTAGGGAATTACAATAGTCCAGCCTGGAAGTAACGAATGCATGGACTAGTTTTTCAGCATCGTTTTGAGACAGGATATTCCTAATTTTGGCAATGTTACGAAGATGAAAAAAGGCTGTTCTTGAGGTTTGTTTTAGATGGGCGTTAAAGGATATATCCTGATAAAAAATAACCCCTAGATTTCTGACAGTAGTGCTGGAGGCCAGGACAACACCATCCAGAGTAGCTATATCTTTAGATAATGAAGTTCGGAGGTGTTTAGGGCCCAGCACAATAACTTCAGTTTTGTTACAGTTTAACATCAGAAAATTATAGGTCATCCAGGATTATATATCTTTAATGCACGCTTGAAGTTTAGCTAGCTGACTGGTTTCGTCTGGTTTGATTGACAAGTATAATTGGGTGTCATCCGCATAACAGTGAAAGTTAATTGAGTGTTTCCTAATAATATTACCATGAGGAAGCATATATAAGGAGAATAGAATTGGTCCAAGCACAGAGCCTTGTGGAACGCCATGGCTAACTTTAGCGTACTTGGAGGATTTATCATTAACAAATTGAGATCGATCAGAGAAATAGGACTTAAACCAGCTTAGAGCGATTCCTTTAATGCCAACTAAATGTTCCAATCTCTGTAACAGGATTGTATGGTCAATAGTGTCAAATACAGCACTAAGAATGGAGACAAGTCCTTTGTCTGCAGCAGTTAGAAGGTCGTTAGTAATTTTCACCAGTGCCGTCTCTGTGCTATGATGCATTCTAAATCCTGACTGAAAGTCATCAAATAAACTATTGCTATGTAGAAAATCACATAACTGATTAGCAACTACCTTCTCAAGGATCTTGGATAGAAAGGGAAGGTTAGATATAGGTCTATAGTTTGCTAAGACCTCAGGATCGATAGTGTTTTTTTTCAGAAGAGGTTTTATCACAGCTATTTGTAACTAAGTACATTTAATCAAGTAACGTACTTAAGTACAAATGTTGAGGTACTTGTTCTTTACTTTAGTCTTTTCTTTTAATGCCATTTTCTACTTCTACTCCGCTAGATTTCAGAGGGAAGTATTGTACTTTGTACTCCACTACATTCATCTGACAGCTTTAGTTACTTTAAAAAAATTAAGATTTTTTTGCACAGAAAACATATGTAGTTTATAAATTTTTTTTATCATAAATCAAACTACCCAACAATATATAGAACAATATCTACCCCTAAAAGTCCAGCTGAAATGATTAGCCGACTAAACAGTTGATTGACAGAACTGTTCGGATCGTTTCCAGTTTTTTTTTTGTAAATGTGAGGAGCATTGAGTACTTTTACTTTGAATACTTTAAGTACATTTTCCTGATGATACTTGCATACTTTTACTGAGGTAACATTTTCAATGCAGGACTTTTACTCTTAAGTAAAGGATCTGAATATTTCTTCCACCACTGCACCAATGACAGATTGCACGAACAGCTTCTTTTTTTTTTATATATTTATTTTTTTATTTGACTTGTTAACACACATGTTGTGTGTTAACAAGTCAAACAAAGCGACATTTGAGTGAATCATTAAGTCTCCTCCAGCGACTTTGCGTCCTGTTGCATTTATGAAACGTGGATTTCATGCAGTCAGTCAAGGACGCTTGCACGGCCACATCGTCTGTAAGGAAGTTTTCCTTATGCCTCTACACGTGTTTACCGAGCATTCAAATCTATTCAACAAAGCTTTTTAAATCCCCCCACCCTCCCCCACTGTCCCCCACTAAATCTGACCATGAAAGCAGGGAGAGAGAGAGAGAGACCCTGGGATGAGCTGCAGTGATCCATCCAAACCTTTTGAAGCCTATACCTTCCAAAAATGGGATCTATCAGGGGTTTGAGTTTGGATTCAACAGGAAAGACAGGAGGACAGATACTGTATGAGGAGAGGAAGGAGGAAAGAGCGAAACAAGAAAGGGAAAAAAAATAAATGTGTTGCTTTGTGTTGGGTCTGTGGGTCTGTCTCTGTTTTGGTAAGCGAGGTCATGAGAAGAAGGTGAAGAGTACATCTGTCTGCTCCTTCAGAGACGGAATCGCCTCTGTCTTCTCTATCCCTCGCTCTGGTTTTAAAGCCTGGCAGTATCACATGATAAATGTGCTGCTTTCAAGAGCTTTTAGAAGGAGAAAAAAAAGGACACTGTCTCTTCCTCTCTTGTTCTTTATCAGCAATGTGCGTCCTCTTCCTTCCCCCACCTTCCCTTTGGCAATCATATGGTTGGTATTCTGGTAACACTTTATAATATCACTATGAAATGGTAAATTGATAGGTAAATAAAGTTAAGTTAATAGTTATTTTACCCTCTGCAGCTCAAACTGTTAACACACTATGTTGGATAAATTCACTGCATCAGGAAATAGACTGATATCTGAAGCTGATACAGATTTATTTTTAGCACCTGATATAGTGCATCTTTAAATTTGACAATTTCATGCTAACAAACTTTGTGCTAAAACATAAAAAAACCTAAATCAGATTGCATTAGGGTGGCACCTAAATCATGGTTGCAGCTGTTGCCGTGGTCCTGCTCAGTGCCCTGCTATGCCCTGCTACACCCTGCTTTGCCCTGCTACGTCTTGCTACGTCCTGCTTCGCCCTGCTAAGTCCTGCTACGCCCTGAAGTGCCCTGCTGTGCCCTGCTGTGCCCTGCTGTGCCCTGCTAAGTCCTGCTACGCCCTGCAGTGCCCTGCTACGCCCTGCTGTGCCCTGCTGTGCCCTGCTGTGCCCTGTTACGTCCTGCAATGCCCTGCTACACCATGAACTACTACAACTATTATTTCTAGTCATAGTTCCATTATCTTTATTGTGACTATAATTGCCACTGTTCATCACACCCCCAACCGGTTCTGTCCGGGTTTTCTCCCCCTAAAAGGGAGTTTTCTCCCCCCCCACTGTCGCACTAAATGCTTGCTCTTGGGGGAATTACTGGAATTGTTGGGTCTTTGTAAATTATAGAGTGTGGTCTAGACCAACTCTGTCTGTAAAGTGTCTTGAGATAACTCATTATGATTTGATACTATAAATAAAATTGAATTGCATTGAAATTGAATCTGTTTATGCAGACTTGTGTGAAGTGCAATGCAAATGTTGCATTCCAATCTAACAAAATCAAAGCCATCAGTTACTTAAGTATCCCTATTTATGTTTTTTTTTTTTTTTTTTTTTTTGAATTTTTTTTTTTTTTTTTTTTTTTTTTTTTTTTTTTTTTTTTTTTTTTTTTTTTTTTTTTTTTTTTTTTTTTTTTTTTTTTTTTTTTTTTTTTTTTTTTTTTTTTTTTTTTTTTTTTTTTTTTTTTTTTTTTTTTTTTTTTTTTTTTTTTTTTTTTTTTTTTTTTTTTTTTTTTTTTTTTTTTTTTTTTTTTTTTTTTTTTTTTTTTTTTTTTTTTTTTTTTTTTTTTTTTTTTTTTTTTTTTTTTTTTTTTTTTTTTTTTTTTTTTTTTTTTGTGTGGGGGGGGGGCGGGGGCCCGGGGGGGGGGTTTTTTTTTTTATGTGCCCGCCAGGTTGGAGATATAATCCCTCCACCTAGTCCTGGGTCTTCCCCGAGGCCTCCTCCCAGCTGGACGTGCCTGGAACACCTCCCTAGGGAGGCCCCAGGGCATCCTCACCAGATGCCCGAACCACCTCAACTGGCTCCTTTCGACGCAAAGGAGCAGTGGCTCTACTCCGAGCTCCTCACGGATGACTGAGCTTCTCACCCTATCTCTAAGGGAGACGCCAGCCACCCTCCTGAGGAAACCCATTTCGGCCGCTTGCACCCTGGATCTCGTTCTTCTTCGGTCATGACCCAGCCTTCATGACCATAGGTGAGGGTAGGAACGTACGACCGGTAGATCGAGAGCTTTGCCTTCTGGCTCAGCTCTCTTTTCGGCTACAACGGTGCGATAGATGGAATGTAATACCGCCCCCACTGCGCCCCTTATCCGACCAATCTCCCGCTCCATTGTCCCCTCACTCGCGAACAAAACCCCAAGGTACTTGAACTCCTTCCCTTGGGGTAAGGACTCATCCCTACCTGGAGAAGGCATTCCATCGGTTTCCTGCTGAGAACCATGGCCTCCGATTTATAGGTGCTGATCCTCATCCCAACCGCTTCACACTCGGCTGCGAACCGATCCAGTGAGTGCTGAAGGTCGCAGGCCGATGATGCCATCAGGACCACATCATCTGCAAAAGCAGCGGTGAGATCCCCAGCCCACCGAACCGCAACCCTCCCCCACCCCGACTACCGATATCCTGTCCATAAATATTACAAACAGGATTGGTGACAAACGCCGCCCTGGCGGAGGCCAACCCTCACCTGAAACGAGTCCGACTTACTGCCGAGAACCCGGACACAGCTCTCACTTTGGTCGTACAGAGATTGGATGGCCCTGAGTAGAGACCCCTTCACCCCATACTCCCGCGCACCTCCCACAGTATCTCTCCGGGGACCCGGTCATATCGCCCTCTCCAAATCCACAAAACACATGTAGACCGTTTGGGCATACTCCCAGGCCCCCCAGGATCCTTGCGAGTGAAGAGCTGGTCCGTTGTTCCACGCCACCGGGACCGGAATCCGCATTGTTCCTCCTCAACCTGAGGTTCGACTATCGGCCGAACCCTCCTTTCCAGCACCTTGGAGTAGACTTTACCAGGGAGGCTGAGAAGTGTGATACCCCTGTAATTGGCACACACCCTCTGGTCCCCTTTTTAAAAGGGGAACCACCACCCCAGTCTGCCACTCCTTTGGCACTGTTCCAGACTTCCACGCAATTTTGAAGAGACGTGTCAACCAGGACAGCCCCTCCACACCCAGAGCCTTGAGCATTTCTGGACCGGATCTCATCAATCCCCCGGGGCTTTGCCACTGTGGAGTTGTTTGACTACATCAGTGACTTCCGGCCGGGAAATGCGAACAATCCCCCGTCATCCTCCAGCTCTGCCTCTAACATAGAGGGCGTATTAGTCGGATTCAGGAGTTCCTCAAAATGCTCCTTCCACCGCCCCTATTACCTCCTCAGTTGAGGTCAACAGTGTCCCATCCTTACTGTACACAGCTTGGATGGTTCCCCCTTTCCCCTCCTGAGGTGGCGAACAGTTTTCCAGAAGCACTTTGGGGGCCCAACCGAAAGTCCTTCTCCATGTCTTCTCCAAACTTCTCCCACACCCGCTGCTTTGCCTCTTTCACGGCAGAGGCTGCAGCCCTTCGGGCCCTTCGGTTACCCTGCAACTGCCTCCGGAGTCCTCTGGGATAACATATCCCGGAAAGACTCCTTCTTCAGTCGGACGGCTTCCCTGACCACCGGTGTCCACCACGGTGTTGGTGGGGTACCCGCCCTTTGAGGCACCTAAGACCCTAAGACCACAGCTCGCCGCAGCTTCAGCAATGGAAACTTTGAACATTGATATTATCAGTGCACCAATAATAATCAAATAAACATCTCTTTTATAGATCGATAAAAAAGATTGAATGGGGCCAAATGAATCACTTGATGCTTTATAAATCACTTATTAATCATTAACTAATTGTTATAGGCCTTTATAACAGCATCTAAATAATGTTTATGGATGGTTTCCAAAACCATTGACAAAGTATTAACCATCTTTTTAAATGTATGAACTAGTTATTTTATGTTATGCCAAACTTATGATAAAATAACAAATGGTAACGTCACTAACAATTTGTTAACATTAAAATAAATCATTTCATTGTTTGTTAAAAGCAAAGTATATTACCTAAAGTTTCATTAACTATCAATTTACCTGTTACTAGTGATGGTTATTATAGAGTGTTACCAGTTTTCTTTACGCATGCACATGCTTTCATGTCCCATAGTGGATTTGCTGATAAAAAACGACAGGGACAAATGAAAAGAATATTGCCAGCTAACAATTTTGACGTGGTTATTCAAATGGGCCCCTGTGAAGTGTTGTGGAGAGAAATGAAGGCTGCTCTGAGGTCAGCTCCAATACTGTGCGCCCAGATCAACATAAAAGGAGAACTGGCTCCCCCATGCCTGACCCAGAGTCAGTTCATCAAATATTAATGCTGCGTGTGGTATTCCTGGGAGCGTAGCCCGACCCGAATACAATTACAAGCAATAAACAGCGGTCCTGCTTTAATCACAAGAGCAACGTTTACATGATTAATGCAATACAGTCCAATCTCATATCGCTGTTATGAGCTCAAGCTGAGAGCATAGGGCCAACGTTGTGATTATGCACATGATTATGTTGATTTTTTTTATATTAACTCTTTTCATTTGCTTTTATCACGGACTCCAGGATTTTCAGTGTAGGTGACATGGTTTGGGTCTGCAGACGGAGCTCACTGAAAAGCGCTGAAACACGGCCAGTTTGGAAATGAATTCAGGGCAGGTTTGAAGCCTTCCCAAAATTTGCCTGTGTTTCGTCGTCCAACATTTCTGCACAAAAGACATAAAATATGCTGCTCATTTCTGATGTTCTCAATTTTTTTGCTTTCTTAAAAGGCCCCCACCCAAACCTCCATAGCCAATATATCTCATCTTCGAATGTCCATTCAGCTATAATATCCTTAAAATGGATCAAGACAAGGGTCAAGAAGAGGTGAGGAGGGATCAGTTCAGACAAGTTTTCCAAATACTTTTTTATTAGTGCCCCGACCGTAAAGGGAAACTATGACATTTACTGGCGAGGAAGAAGAGAGACAGCTGGACTGAGATCCTTACTGACTTTTCCAGAGCTGTATCAAAATGTAATTGAAGAGAGAAAGAGAAAGAGAGAGGCAGCAGCGATATAATCCAAAGAGTCAGTAGAACAAAAAAACTCCTGATTAGGCAAACCCACTCCTGATTAGACCGAATCAGTAAGCTAAAGACAGCATCAGTGTGATTGAAGGTGGCGGTTTGAGAGGTGAACAACAGTAAAGAGGCTCTCAACACTGATGACCGGCCTGACTACTACTTGACTCACTGCGACAGACCTCCAACCCCCAACCACCTCACACAGAACACAGACACTACCTACGCTTAAACCATCCCCCACCCAGACACACATATGCAACAAGTCATTTAAATCAAATGATAAAATACCAGTGGCGGTTCTAGACCATTTCAAATGGAGGGGCCATTTTAGGGTTACCAAATATTTTAATTTTTAAATATTTAATATTTAAATTTAAATATTTTTAATATATATTTAGTGTTACATACCACCAACCCTCCATAGATTTGGTTCTACAGAAGCCTAACGATACATATACAAAAAACAACACAAGAACACTCATTCAGTGTTAATCTACATTTTATTTATCACTGAACATGAATAATATCCCCTCTTTGGGGATAAAGGTGGGGTTAAAAATGTATGAAACTATTTGCCACAGTTAGTGGGGCCAGAGGGGGGCCGAGGCTTAATATTACGGGGGCAGTGGCCAACCTTGCCCCCCCCCATAGAACCACCCCTGCAAAATACGCTGTTGGTCCATCCCCTCTAAAACATACACAGACACACAGAGGCGATTTGTGATCTGACGCCCTCACGGTGGCACATCATGTGTCTTGCAAGAGTTATAAAGCTGAGTTGATTTGTTTTATGATGCGACAACGCAGTTAAGGTCTGGAATGTGCCGACTTACTTAGTCATTTACGTAGCATGAGAACATTCCAGTTCTTACTATCAGTTTCAGAAGGAACGTGCTGATTGGAGGCTTGCTGTCTTGTCCGTTTTTATGTTCTGTTACAAAGAAAAACTGTGTTCCATCTGAACTATAGGGCTTTACCGAATAGTTCGAAGCATCACTCATAACGTAGACATTTGAATTCTAAATCAACATTCGGAAAAAAAAAATGGACTGACAGTTAACTCGTTCATTGGACAATTTCGGTGAGTCATGATCTCACATAATCTTCGTGTACCCGTGCGGGGGAAATCAAAACAACCTTTATTCTGGCTCAATGAGAGCAAGTCACGCAAAACTCAACTGAACTTGAAGGCTTAATTTTCCATACAGAACTATTAACATCAACTGAAAAATGTACTGGACTTACTCGGTTTTTAAGAGCTATGGGCAGGCTGGTACACTGAATCAAAACATGATGCATCATCTATGTCTACTTTCATTTCCTAGAATACCTTTGTTTCCTTGGTTATGAATAAAAGTGGTGTAATCTGACCAAATATTTGTGTTCCGCTTAGGTTAAGGCACTATATGTACTGTTGTTTGGCAGATTGAATTGTTCTCAAATGATTGAAGATGAGGAATAAAAATGGTTTGTTTTTACGTTTAAACATAGGATTGTGCCAAAGTGGAATTAGGGTTGATGGAGAGGGGAATGATCCAAATAGCTTGTAAGATTGCCACCAGGTTTTCATTGTCGTGTTAATTGTTTAGCCATTAAAACGTGGATGGGCTTTAATTGTTTGGTCGATAAATAGCAGGTTTTTTGTTTCCGGGTAAGGCTAAATTACAACAATTAGAAATATACTGTTTTGCCCAGTGTTGTATATTCAATAAGCTCCAGGTGAAGGAAACAACATGTTTGAAGTCTAGCTTGTATATCATATACGTCAATGTAGTTTTTTTTTTGGGGGGGGGGAAATTCAGGAAGGCTTGAAATTAAGATTCAGCCTCAGTGTTCGAAGTGTACTTGTGTAAAGACTTTTGTGAAGATCTCTTCAGGTGACATGGTAGATATCTTGACAGGTAGAATTTCTAAGTTAATATCCGGAGATGACACAAATGATATCATATGATGTACTGGGGCTTGTTGTTGTAGTAGGTTGGCCAACTACCCGTTGAAATAAGGAAAGTCTTGCAAGGTAAATCACAAGTCGCAGTTTTTACAGACCGCTTTAGTTTGGATGTTTTTGAAAAATGTTTTTGAAAATGATTGATTGACATTCTGTGAGAATAGAGGTCTTGATGTCAGAAATGTTGTAAAAGTCAGGCGGATGATAGTTTTTAAGTCTCGAGTTTGAGTGTACGGCTGTGATGCATGCAGTGTGAAGTGTGCTGCAATTCTTTTTTTTTTTTTAAATGTGAGGATTTTAAAGTCTTCTTCTATGTCCCCAGGCTAAGATACCTGAGCAGCTTTCTCTTCCTCCTTGATGCATGTCGTTTTATCCTTTCATCCTCTCCTGTCCGTTTTCATCTTCTGTTGGAAAGGGAAACCATGTTCCATCTAAACTGCCAAACATTCACTTTGAAATATATCCACCCCCTCCACTGAATCCATTCCAAATCTGCATATATCTTTATTTCTCGGTTTCCCCCCACCTTTTCCCTTCCTGTCCTTGTTAGGCTGTTGATCGACTTCTTTTCTCAGGCTAAGTTGCGGACGTGGAGATTTTTGAACTGGGCCCTTGTTCTGAATGTTGGCTTGTTGCCCTTTCATAAATCTCTACTCTCTGAGTTTAGGTAAAGACCTGGATCTCTCCATGCAAACCCTCCTGCCCGTGGCGGAAGAAAACCATAAAACTTCTTGGCCCATAAACCGGCCTGCTGCTGGAAGACACATCTCCCCCTCTGTGCTTTTTATGGCCACTTCTAATCTTTATACTGTATCAAGGCTCTTCTGAAGCTGAACGATGACTCACTGTCATGATAAACAATGGGATCATTAAGTGCAATGAAAAATCTGGATAACAGGTGCAGTATGTCCCTGAAAGGATGTCAAACATAGGATGAGTTCCCAGGCTAGCCCTAAAGGAAGATTAAAAAACGTAACAATGACTTGATTGAGCTTAAAGTGCCCATATTATGAAAAAATCACTTTTTCTGGGATTTGGGATGTTCTTTTGTGTCTCTGGTGCTTCCACACACATACAAACTTTTTTAAAAAAATCCATCCATGCTGTTTTGAGTGAGATACAGTTTCTGAATGTGTCCTGCCTTCAGTCTCCTAATGAGCTGTTCAAAATCGGCCGGACTGTGACGTCACAGTCCGAAATGAGCTGGCTAACCACAACCGTTAGCTTGTTAGCATGCTAACCGTTAGCATTAGCATGCTAACGCTAATGCTAACGCTAGCATGCTACGTCGTTCTCAATAGCAAAGCACTGCTACAAAAAACACAAGTTCACCATAATCTACAAAAGAACTACTTACATGTGTGCCCTCATTTAGAAGTCTCCCAGCTAATCCTGCCTTGTAACTGACCAAAGTTGGAGAAACAGCCTTTCTTTTACTGTCTCTAGAGTTAGCTAACTGACATGATCTACATCTGAACTACTGAGCATGTGCGAGTGCAATCAAAGATAGTACAGAAGAAGAAGATGAAAAGAGGTCTCACTCTGTAGCTAAAACAGAAACCAGGTGAAAAGAGGATCTGCAGCAGTGAGAGAGAGCTGTGCAGTACAACAAAAATATGGTGAAAATTTGAAAATTAAACCATGTAAACCTATTCTGGTACAACCTTAAAATACAGTTATGAACCTGAAAATGAGCATAATATGGGCGCTTTAAATAACTCTTTATAATACACTTTTAAGTGCTTATTGCAGAAGTGTCAGTTCAGTAAAAGGTAAGACTCTGGAAAATCCCTTTACTTTCCATTTTTTTTCCACCAAAACGTTCTTGTCTCAATTCAGAATTTTTGTGAACGAGAGATGACGCAATTACTTCCCTTGTGTTCCCAAATTTGTTATTGGGAGTGGCCAGTTCTCATGTACTACAGAACTATATAGTACATTGTCCCCCAATCATCTTTCTCTGCAGATGCCCCAGCCAACTAATAGTAGAGTCTCTACTACAGCAAAAACAATATGATCCCTCACCGAAATATATTTAGCAAGTAATCAATAGTTAAAGTCTTTAGTTAAAGCAATTAATGTAAATAAGTATTCTACAGTCATGCTAGCGGCTCTGTGAGGCTGTACTCAGGCACAGTGGTGCTTTGAGCTAAAGGCTAACGTCAGCAACGTCTGCTAACATTCTCAGAAAGACAAGGCTAACATCCTGATTTTAGCAGGTATACTGTTTACCATGTTCCACATCTTAGTTTAGCATTTGAGCATGCTAACATTTTCTAATAAAAAGTCTGACGTCTCAATAGTGTGAAAAATGTCCCATTGGACAGAAGGGTTATGGGACCAACAGACCATTAACCCGTAAACAACAACCCCACATTGCTCTGAAGCGTGTTTGTCTGAAAATATGCTACAAACTCTACCAATCAGTAGAACATGGCTAATTACTATTCAGAATGACGTCATCAGACCTTCCTATGATGGCGAAGGCATAACCCGCCATATTTTCCGTTGGTTGTCCGGTTAGGTTTAGGGATTTAGACATGAGGAGTGAGATTGGTTAAGTTTAGGGTAAGAATATCAGGGTAGGCCTGAGTTTGGGTGGGTCATGCCTTTGCCTTAACAAAGTAAAAGGTACTTTATTGTCACATGAAGTGAAATTCACTCTCTGCATTTTAAGCAGTGGGCCTTGATCATGGGCACTGACTGGAGAACCTAATCTACATGTTTTTGATGCTGGGGAAACCGGGGCACCCGCAGACATGGGGAGAACATGCAATCAAAACCAAAGTAATAGACAAATGAACATTTTGACCTAATGTACACCTAGAATTGTCACCCTTAAGGTGCCAAAAAAACACCAAGTTCTTGTTATGTTTTGCAGCCATAAAAGCTCTCACCCATCTGTCAAATGTTCCTGAATCGGTGTAATACAGTTACAAAAAAAACCCAGTGTTTTGTGACCATGCCCTCTTACACAGTCCTTATTAGATTTGAAGTAGCGGGAGAAAATAGACAAAATAGATGAATGTTACTATCTGCCTGCCACCGCTTCCCCTTCTGCATCCCAAAGACAAGCAATCAAGTGAGTAAACACACACACACACACACACTCACACACACACACACTCGCTACAAGTGTGTGGTTGTTTGTCCTTCTCTCCTCCATCTCCCCCTCAATCGCTTCCTCCATCCAGACTAATCTCCCATTAAAATGACTATGACTCTGCGGGCTGTGTTTACCCCGTCGGATATGAAGTATGTATTTCTATTTTTTTTTTTTAGATGTTTTTTTTCTTTTTTTTAAACCAATGCCGTGTTGTTTGAAGTGCTAATGCTGTTGTTCTGCCTTTATCTTGTGATCAGAGGGCCTTCCAGCCTCTCACTTCACACCTCTGGAGGAAAAGGAACAGTCCCAGGTGAAAGCTTTTTACTGGATTGTCCTGGTTTTTCAGCCGCTTTAAAATAAAATAACACCAGTGCTCCATAATGTACTGTAACAGCAGATCAAATGCTTTTTTAAACAAACTTGAGCAAAACATTTAAAGAGACCCAGCCTTTTACAGCCCATAGCTGTGAACAATGGGTTTATATTTGCACTGAACGGAAGATAAAGAAGCACTTTATTTGCCAAGTTCATTTTGCACATACACAGAATTTGTCCTGCGAACTTATATAATGACAAGCTGTGGCCAACTATTGTCTGGCACCTGTGGATCAAATATAAATCTGAGCCAATGGAAAGAAGGAGTAATTTACTGGATGTCTCTAATGGTAAATTCTCATTAAAGCGCCATATTATACTCATTTTCAGGTTCATAACTGTATTTTAAGATTGTACCAGAATAGGTTTACATGGTTTGATTTTCAAAAAACACCATATTTTTGTTGTACTGCACAGCTCTCTCTCACTGCTGTAGATCCTCTTTTCACCTGGTTTCTGTTTTAGCTACAGAGTGAGACCCTCTTTTCTTCTTCTTCTTCTTCTGTTCTTTATCTTTGATTGCACTCTCGCACATGCTCAGTAGCTCAGATGTAAATCATGTCAGCTAGCTAGCTCCATAGAAGTAAAAAGACAGGCTGTTTCTCCAACTTCAGTCAGTTACAAGGCAGGATTAGCTGGGAGACTTCTAAATGAGGGCACACATGTGTGTAGTTCTTTTGTAGATTATGGTGAACTTGTGTGTGTTGTAGCGTACGGCGTTGCTATTGAGAACGAGGTACCATGCTGCGTGTTAGGGTATTAGCGTTGCTATGCTAATGCTAACGCTACGAGCTAACGGTTGCGGTTAGCCAGCTCATTTCGGACTGTGACGTCACATTCGAGCCGATTTTGAACAGCTCACTAGGAGACTGAAGGCAGGACACATTCAGAAACTGTATCTCGCTCAAAACAGCATGGATGGATTTTTTCAAAGTTTGTATGTGTGTGGAAGCACCAGAGACACAAAAGAACACCCCAAATACCAGAAAAAGTGTTTTTTTCATAATATGGGCACTTTAAGCTGGATACATACTGTATATCTACAACAGTAGTTCCCAAACAAGGGGTCAGGACCCCCCAAAGGGTTCCAAACAAGTCAGAGGGGTATCACCAGATAATTAAAGGGATAAGAGAGACCAACAATCGTTTTTGCTTTTATCATGAGACATGTTGCATACTACTACCTTTTCAGGCCTCTAATACTCCTTCAAATGACAAATCAGTAAATTGGTTGAACTGCTTACATTTCTTGTCATTGGGATTCACAGGTAAACATTTCTTCAAGGGCCACAAACTAAACATATTGGGAAATACTGACGCTTGTCACCTCTGTTGGTAACTTCGGCGACTCTTTGTCATCTCAGCCACAAATTCAATCCGTCTCCGTTCCAACATAGCATGGAGTTTGAAAGAGGGACTGAATATCTTACAAATAATAGAAAAAATAAGTAACTATCCGTACATTTTTACTGGCCTCCATGCTGCTTTCTAGTGTTTACTAGTCTCGCATTGCCAGACCTTCCTCCACAGCGCGGCGGAGTAGGGTCTGGTCCACACAGCATTCAGGGATCAGAGAAGAACCTGCTCTCGTTTATTGGCATTTCTTTAAACCAATCACAATCGTCTTGGGCGGTGCTAAGCACCGCACGGAGCCACGGTGCCGCTTCAAAATGTTTGGTGGAACATGTGCACGTTCAAAAGTAGTTTTAGTCCGATTGGACAGATAGTCTGGCTAGCTGTCTGGATTTACCCTGCAGAGATCTGAGGAGTAGTTAACCATAGTCCTCAGAAATCCACCGCAGTTTAAAATCCCAACACAAAGAAAGCGGAAGGTAACGGACGTCCAGCCGAAAAGAGGGACAGCCGGCGGAATTTCCGGCGGCATCGGAGCAATCCTGCAAGTAGAACATCGTGGATATATACTAAGTGTTTGCTAACCCTGTTTTCCGGCGCATTTTTGAAGTCAAATGTGACACACCAGATGCAAAAAAACAGAAAGGCACACTCGTCTACTTGTAATGGGAAAGGTACAAGAGTGGTTTCATAGAATAGAAAAGGATTGTTTAAGGTTTGCCCATGGTACAACACCTGTCCTCTACATCCCCTCATCTAACCAGAACTCCTTTCCAACATAAAAACACCAAAAAAATGCACACATTTGGGCTACTTTATATTAGGGATGCATCGAAATGAAAATTCTTGGCCGAAAAAGTTTAATTAAAAAAATATCTAGCAGAAATATGGCTGCAATCTGATAGTCATATACAGTATATAGTAGCCTAAGAATAGAATAGCTTACCTATTGTTATTATTATTATTATTTGAGCTACTTTCTTGCAGGATTTCACTGAACATATCAGACAACGAGGGTGCATGCCCCTCATCTGGTGCAGAGAGACGAGTCTTTTTTCTGCGCTCTGAGCTCCTCCTTCGCTGGGCGCTGCTCCGTGCGCGCTCCGTCTCGTCTCCAAGCGGGTTCTCCGCATCCATCGCGCGCCTGGATCATTTCTGCGCCCTGCTTTATTTCCGCATCCAAATAATGGTCTTTATAACGCGGATCAAGTACAGTCGCGATGAAGTGCAGAGGATCCGAATAGATCTCACTGAAACGTGTGCTGACAGACTCTAAGAGCGTACTTTTCATTGTTTTCACTCCGTGGTCCGTCTCAACCTCTTTGCTTAGGAGACGCTTTGCAGTTGGAACGGATCGGGTACTGACACACGTGCAGGTCGCAGTTTCTGTTTGCGTCATCCAAATTTTCGGTGGCCAAATATTCGTTGCATCCCTACTTTATATGGAAATGAGAGGTTAGTGGCTGGTACCCTTGGTGATTACATCAGCACGTGGAGTATTAATGTTTCTAAGCACCACAGGATAAGTTTCAGATCAGAACACAGTAAGATTCCCATCTGTTAGATTCAATTAAATATAGGACTCAAACAAAACTCCAAGCAACATCGACCCCCACATGAAGCAGGAGCTAACACAATTCATCTCTTGTCACCTGTGAAGTTTAAACAACTGGGCTGAGAGGGGGTATCATCACAGTTTGTTTAAGAGCAAGGCCATTTATGCCCTGCTTTGCTGCGAAGATCTAGTGGAAATATAAATTTGTAAAGAATGCCATGGCTAAAGCTTGCAACACCCAAGCCAATGGGAAAAAAAATGACATTACATGCATGTCTTTGCTTGTGGGTGGAAACAAGAGCACCTTTTGAAAAACAACCTCTGCTTAAGCTAGCCTGAATCCCATTTCCTGGTGTAAAATTGGCAACATTTGTTTGACTTTTATTTTCTCAAGCCCTTTTGGAGACTACCATCCATTGGATTTAAGTGTGCTCATATAATTGTCAATCCGATACATATCCCTTTAGTGGCCAGTAACTTTTTAAGAAAAGGAAGCATTCTGTGAATATATCTATGTCAGCTTTTACTGAGTGTGATAATCCATTCAGCGTGGAATATGATCCATTGGAACAATGCCGCAAAAGTATGTGTGTGTGTGTGTGTGTGTGTGTGTGTGTGTGTGTGTGTGTGTGCATCCTCCCTCTTTTCTCCACTAAACTGTGAATGTAACTCAGCTATAATATCAGTCAGGGCTGAGTTGAGCAGGTGACCCAGAAAAAGAGCAAACAGAGATGGAGGGAGGAAGCCAGGAAAAAAAGAGATGAAGTCTGATATTTATAGATATGAAGACCCAACTGAGAGTGTGAACAGAGAGACTTGTGGATAAAGTGTGTTTGTGTGTATATGCAGTGTCGGTGAGAATACATCCCAGCACTAAAACCTGTCTGTTTGCAGATAAGACTCGTACATCATCAATATCCATCCTGTACAATTCCAACTTATCAAGCTCCAGCCAATCCATCTACTTATTCCGCCATTTGTTTGTTTGGACTTTCTGCTTACAGCTCCAGCAAGGTAGATTTTGAGAGTTTACGTGTTTAAAAGATAACAGTGGGGTGGATAAAAAAAAAAGTTGCACCCAGTAAGTTGGCCCTTAACCTAAAAGAATTTCATTATTGCAGGTTTTAAGGAGGATGTTATTGTCCAGTATCATCAGCTATTTTAGGGGCTTGTCCTTCTGAAAGAGCTCCGCTAGAAACCTGGAGGAAAAAATGTATATTTAAGGATATTAAAGAAGGCTGTGAGATGTGGTTGAAAGCTCTGACAAGCTAGTAAGTGGACCTTTGGTCGTATTATAGATGGGAAAGAGAATAAAGGCAAACTTTTGCATTGTCTCACAAAGCTATTGCGCTCTCCTGAGAAAACATTTTATTTTCATTATCACGCAAAACCATTGCATTTGCCCGGGAAAATGACGATAAATGTTATTCGCTCATATTCCTATTTTGTAATATTATTATTATTGTATTAGCACTTACATATGTAATTTTTTACAAGGGGGTGCAAATGTTTTTTCATGAAAAAGCAAAGGAGTAGGTGTACTTTTTTTTTTCTGCAATTCATAATTTTTTCCAACTTGTCCCATCCGGGGATCTTTACCATCCGGCACCTTGCACTGAAGATTTGGAAATTCTCTGGCATGAAATAAGTCAGATGTAAATATGCCAGATGCCAGTCGGAGCATGTTCAGTCCCAAACTATTGATACTGGCTTTCCGAAGCCCATACTGGTCAAACTATTTCCGGCAGCCTTTAAAGGCAACATTAATCCTTTTTTTCTTTTTCCATCCACTGTCCCTTCTTCCCTTTCTACCTTGTTCTGTTCGCCAGTGTCCTTCCCCACCATGTTGTCATGCAGAGCCAGGCGGTAGTCGGTAGGCCTGCTGACACTCTGTTCCATCGCTCAGACCCACACTGTCACCTGCCTCATTAGTGCTGAACTGGTGGAGAAGACACACAAAATCCTAAAGCTGCGTGGACGCACACGCATTTCTCCCGTGGTCAACAAATGTGAATGTATGCGCTTGCGGCCGGATTCGCAGCCAGACTTGCACAGGCGAGCATCCGCACACTCTACTGACACGGAGAAGAAAATAAGGAACTTGTTCTAGGTCACTGGTATGTGTGTGTGACAGCAAGCCAGAGTGTGTGTGTGCAGCAGAAAGCTTTTTACTGAGCCGACTGTCTTGCCGCGACAGGAGGTTTTGATTTTCCTCTTGTCTGACAGAAGTGACTTATGGCCATACCGCTGTCTGTTAAAGACCCCCAGGCCCCTTGAACAGGAGGGCTATATGTTCAAAGTCAAGGAAATACAGACCAGCAAGCAACCCTGGAACTAACTATTCAACTAATATGGGTTGTTAAAGGCTGGGAGCAATCTTTCGGGACAAAACCTGCCAATAGCTGATTTGCTGTGCCAATTTTCATCTTTTTACATTTTTCCAGTTTGGTGCTAAAAAATTAGGCAGTGTTTTGTCCTGAATGGTGTTCTTGGCAGAGTGGAACGGCCTTTGCAAAACAGCAATTATGAGACACGGAAACTCATCACTAAAACTGAACATTATAATGGCAACGACGACGATGAACACATTCAGGCACACTTGTGTGGAATCTGATTAAAATGCCACATTAGAAACAGTTCAGGTTAAGGAATTAACCACACAGACAGCCAACGTAGTGTTTATCAACTCTGCAGTAAAAGCCACATGAGGCTGTAATGTTTATTAAATATCAGAAAACAAAATAGCTTGTAGTATCAAAAATGGAGAAAAAATTTGCTTGAGGATCGACGCCGGAGAAAGGCCATGTTGATACCTAAAGGGTTTATCCTAGGTACTGGGTACCTAGCTCTGTAGCATCCTTCTCACTGATCGGTTTCCTGGTGGTGTCAGCATGGAAAAACAACTCCTGTTTTCTCTTTTTAAAATGGAAACCTGCCGTGCATTTAGCTTTGCTCCACATTTTCCTTCTGCTTTTCTTCGTTGCTGCTGCTGCTTTAACTTTCATTGTGGCTTTACCTTGTTAGACACAACTCAGGTCACCTTTGACCTCACTGACAGAAGATGGCAGTGACATCATCTACACCCCTGAAATCCACTAAAATGATGAACTAAACTAACTAAACTAAAGCCAATCAATCTAGTAAACACAGGTATTTCTATGATATATAGGAATGCGTTCGTTTTGTGTTATTCCTCACGGCTAATCGTTCCCGTGCTGGTGGTTTTAAGGGAGAGAGCTCTCCATGAACATGTGGGGAAAAAATAAATAGCTGAGGTTAGAGCACTGTAGGGAGGAGAGCCGGAAAGAAGTGACGAGAGAAAGGTTAGAGTGAGAAAAGTCGTATCATGTGGTCAGTGTTGTGAAAATACATCACATAATCTCTCACACACACGCACGCACACACGCACACGCACCCTACTTTAAAACCTTATAGACACTCCCCTTCAGACTCAAATCACACAGTCAGACCTGGAAGTGTCCTTAACGTGGGTGATTATGCCGGTGTGTGCGTGTGTGCGCGTGTGTGTGTGTGTGTGTGTGTGTGTGTGTGTGTCACTGACTCCGCAGACCAGAGGAAACAGATGCTTAGAGAGGGGCCCGGGTTTACACAAGACCAAAGGATCAAGCCCAAACCACAGCCTGCAATTGGATTATTGCTTCACACACCAAAACAGGAATCTACAGTTACTTTACTGTCTCTGTCAGCATTTTATCACATTGGTATATAGCTTTAACCTGAACTGATTCTCATACATTATTTTGATATTTGAGGCCTTGTTTTCTGTAACCAGAATATATATAATAATAAAAAAAAACTAAGATAAGAAACAGATGTCAGTGAAATTTGATGCAAAGTTAGACCATGGACTAATGCATAGATATGGGACTAATGTAGAACTTATTTGTTTTTGATAGCCTATGAATATCTTTGACATTTTGAATGAAGACTATTTTTCGCAATTACGTTTTGTTCCCCCCATCAGTTTCTCTGTACATTTTATTTAATCGTCATCCATATTTTTTTTTCTTTCAATAAACAGTTGCCAATTTCTTGTAGGCATGACATATTTGACACATTTGCAAAAGAAAATAAATCTTAATGTGATTTTGCAATTGCAGCCACATTTAGATGACACATTTGTACATGTCAACTCTAAATTATCCTGTAAAATCTGATGCCATTTTGGCAGTAGCTGGCAGAACAGAAACAGGATACATCTAAATGGCCAGAAATCTCACTGACTCCCTTTTTCCATTCCTGAACAATGCCTTAGCATTCCAAGAATTTTTGTTGTTCAAAATTGAGCATGACTGTCTGCGACTGTGTATTTTGATGCAGCTCCAGATCCAGATCAAAACAGATTTAAACATTTTCTGTGACTAAAATAGGAGGATTATGCAGCCTTGGTGGTGCTCTCTGAGAGCTGTATAGTTAAATAATATAGCAATATTATAGCATTATCCTTCCTTACAGTAATATTTCTTTCCACCCATTTTTTTTTCCAACACGCATTTGGGCCCTGAATGAGAACCAGATGTTAGCATCACACTCTTTGACAAACAACAGCTTCATAAAAATGGAACCCTTTCTGCCTCTTTCTCTCTCACACAGACACAGACACAGAGACACACACACACACACACACACACACACACACACACACACACAAAAACCCTTTGGTGGAAACAAGCATTAATTTGCACATGAACTCTTACGCAACCGTCATTGTCACGGCTGTGTTGAGTCCGATAGTGAGAGGAAAAAGAGGAGGTGAGAACAATGAGCCGAATAACAGAGCTCTATCAGAGTAAACAAACTGCTGCCCGGGTCGGTGTGCTGTCAGTGTGTGTGGGAGGAGAGACAGGTGGAAACAATGTACTCTTCACCTGGGTTTAAGGGTTCTCCAGGCAGGGACGAGCGCGGCTGGATAGCGGAGCGGAGAGAGGGACTGGAGAGCAGAGCGAAAGGGCAAAAACTCCGCTGAGGCCTCCAAACAGTGAGGCTTGCTTCAAGTGCCCCAGGTACTCGTATATAAAAGACACATGCACTTTTATTACGTACACTTGTTCAACTGCTCGTTAACGCAAATACATAATCAGCCAATCATGTGGCAACAACTCAATGCATTTAGCCATGTAGATGTGGTCAAGATGACGTGCTGAAGTTCAAACCAAGCGTCAGAATGGGGAAGAAAGGTGATTTAAGTGATTTTGAACGTGGCATTGTTGTTGGAGTATATCAGAAAGTGTTGATCTACTGGGATTTTCACACACAACTATCTCTAGGGTTTACAGAGAAAAAGAGTATTCTGCTCTTGCTTTAACAGGTTTGCGTAGCAGATAGCTAACAGAAGATCCATGAAATAAAGATCCAGGAAACCGGAGTAGAGAGAGGCCTTTAGTAAGGAGCTTTCCAATTTTGTATGGCATTACAAACTGCCCATATATACATATACATGAATATGCAACTCAAGTCTAACATATAGCTATCCCATAAGAAAAATTAGCCATTATCATGAGACTTGCAGGACTAGTATGCATTTAAGCTAACTTTAACATGGATGTCTATGGAGAAATGCTAATCGATCGCTAGCGATTACCATCTATTACCATCTATTAATACAACATACATGTTAACATAAACATAAAACGGAAAATACTCAAAGACTATATCAAAGCAGATACACTTCATACAGAAATACTTACAGACTTAGACCTTCAAAACTACCAAAGGCAAAGAGACAAGAGTAACTGCAGCATGTCCTCTCAGTAGACCAGAGTCAGAAGCAAAAAGGAAACCAACGACAAGAGAGGAGGGATTAAAATAGGAGAACTCAAATGCAATACAACTATTCCACTAGATGTCTCTGTGAAAATAACGTTGTTGATGGCAGAGGTCGGAGGAGAATGGCCTGATTGGTTGGAGTTGATGGAAAGGCGACAGTAGCACTTGTTACGACCGAGGTATACAGAAGAGCATCTCTGAATGCATAACATGTCCAACACTGAAGCAGATGGGCTACAGCAGCAGAAGACTACACAGCGGGTTCAACTCCTGTCAGCTAAGGACACGAAACTGAGGCTTCAATTGGCAGAGGCTCACCAAAATTGAAGAACAGAAGATGATTTCTGCTGCAAGATTCAGAAAGATAGGGTCAGAATGTGGCGGGAACAACATGAAAGCATAGATCCATCCTGCTTTGTGTCAACAGTTCAGGGTGGTGGTGGTGTAATGATGTGTGTGTGTGTGTGTGTGTGTGTGGGGGTAGTTTCTTGCCACACTTTGGGCCCTTTACGGGGCATTCACGCCACGTCCCGTTATGTTCTTAAACCCCCAAACAACGCACGAGTAGACTTATATTTCACATTACTGTTTGCTGTTAGATCATTTGTAGATTTCGACGTTTCCGAACGCACTTGAAGGCAACTTTATTTCACAGGAGAGAGAGAAGGAAAAGAGACAAGTGAGCCATAGCAGTGCTTTCTTTTTGCAGGACACATTCAGCTGTTACACAAACTCCCGGGCAGTTCAGTGCTTGTTTTTTCACCCTCGTAGTGTTTAAAAAAGTTTCTTGTGGCAGCTATAGAGGCAGTGATGTTTCCCGTTTCCTGTACGGGATTCTCACACCGCCTCAAAACATAGCTCAAAACACACCGAAAAGTCTGAACGCCGGTCACACGATTGGCCACCGCAGCGTGACATGTGGTTGCGTTTGGAATGTGGTGGAACGGGAGATTCGCATCATGGATGTGCAGCCGACAAATCTGCAGCAACTGTGTGATGCTATCATGTAAATATGGACCAAAATCTCTTTCAGCAACTTAATTGAATCTATGCCACGAAGAATTAGTGCAGCAGTTCTGAAGGCAAATGGGGTCCAACCCGGTATGACTGAGATGTTCCTAATAGAGTCTATAATTACACTAGATTTTAATATATTAGGCAGATATTGGCCTTTGATTAAATATCACAAATTAAACTCCTCTACACCTGATATGAACATTATTTTTCTGACAAATTCCATTGTTCACTAATGCTTTTGGTTCATCAATTCATCATTTAAAGGTGTTAATGTTCCTCTGAGGACTCCTGTCACTGAATGAATGTGTCATTTTGCCACATTTGTGCTCTTTGTTTCAATGGACAGTTTAAGTGCCTCTCTATGGTTTTAAATGTGTCCAATGCTTTGAATCCCTGTAACTATTGGGCATTAAACATATTCAGATTAAAATATACTGACACAAAATGTCAGTTAACCAATGAATAATTTTAAGTATTTTAGTTCCAGTACTTGGCGTATAAAAGCCAATGTCAGAACTCTAGTGTCCATACAGATTGTCTTTTTGTATGTTTTCAATGCACTTTGTGCTATACAAATAAACTTGGCTTGCCTTCAACTGGTGAGATCTGGAAAGTAAGAAGGCCATAGCAGATGAGTCACATTAATTCCTTACTCGTCAAACCATTCAGTGAACCCTCGTACTCTGTAGCAAAGCTTCTGGATTCATCGTTTCTCCACTCCTTTAATTTGTCACCTGTCTGAGGCTGCATGCACAGATGATACAGCATACACGATTTAGCACTATTTGCAGCCACTAAATGCATTACTATTCACTGAAAATCTACCACTTTGCCAACTTTGTCACAATGATGGACTGAGCTCTCAAAAGCATTTGCTGCTTGAAAGGTCTTATTATAATATCAAAATGGATATCAAAGATTATTGCAAGACCTGGCAGTCCTGTTTGTAAAGTGTAAAAAATGATTTGAAACTCACATATGTACCTTAACTTTTAAAGGTCCTATGACATGCTGCTTTTTGGATGCTTTTATATAGACCTTAGTGGTCCCTTAATACTGTATCTGAAGTCTCTTTCCCGAAATTCAGCCTTGGTGCAGAAGTACAGCCACTAGAGCCAGTCCCGCAATGAGCTTTAGTTAGGATGTGCCATTTCTGTGTCTGTAGCTTTAAATGCTATTGAGGAGTTGAGAGGGGGGGGGGCAAGGTGGAGCGTGGGGGTGTGGCCTTCACCAACTGCCATGTTTTGCTGGTTTTCAAGCCATGATGTCTCTCTCTTTCTCATGGGCGGGCCAAATTCTCTCACCCTCTGTCTGAAACGCTCCATTATAGCGCCTGTCTCTTTAAGCCCCCTTGCTGAAAAACGCCAATCTGCTCTGACTGGTCAGCATTTCCGGGTCTTCCGCATCTACGCTCTCAGAGTCTCTGCAGCCGGGGAATAATAATAATAATAATAATAAGTTTATTTGATATAGCACCTTTCACAGACAGAATCACAAAGTGCTTCACAAGATAAAAATTTGTACAAAACATAGTGAATTATACAACAATAAAGATAAAAGAATAAAAACAGTCATTAAAAGGCAACATTTTACATGAATGAATCAAAAGCAAATTTAAACAAGTGCGTCTTCAGCTGCTTTTTAAAAGCTTCAACAGAGACTGCAGAACGTAAGGCAATAGGAAGCGCATTCCACAGGTTTGGAGCCACCGCTTCAAAGGAACGGTCACCTCTAGTCTTTAAACGGGTGCGTGGAACAACCAGTAATCCCTGGTTAGAAGACCTGAGGGGCCTATTTGTAGTGTATGAATGGAGCAGGTCCGAGATATACGCCGGAGCCTGACCATGCAAAGCTTTATAAGTCAGAACCAAAACTTTAAATTTGATCCTGTAGTTAATCGGAAGCCAATGTAATGAGTATAAAACTGGAGTAATGTGTGACATCCTGCTAGACCTGGTTAGCAGCCTTGCAGCAGAATTCTGGACTAGTTGTAAACGGTCCTGTGACGATTTGCTGAGACAGGTGAAAATAGAATTGCAGTAGTCAAGCCGAGATGAAATAAAAGCATGAATAATCATCTCAAGCTCAGAATGTGAAACAGTTCCTCTAATTTTGGCAATGTTTCTTAATTGAAAGAAACATGTGCGAGTCAGAGATTTAATATGTTGATCCAAGTACATGTTATTATCAAATATTACACCAAGATTTTTCAGTTTGGACTGAACAGCTGAGGACAAGGAGCCCAGCAGCCGACTAATCTTCGAAACTATAGGGTCCGGAGCAACAATAATGACTTCGGTCTTATTTTCATTGAGCTGTAGAAAGTTATTTGCGAGCCAATCCTTAATCAAAGTGAAACATCTAAGCAATTTCAACACTTTGTCAGTGTCTTCTGGCTCAAAAGAGACATACAGCTGGATGTCATCTGCATATAAGTGATAAGAAATATCACAATACATAAAATGGACAATAAAATGGATTAGAATTACCAACTTTGGTAACCTGCAGTTCAAATGAGGAAAAAACTCTACTGGGTACTGTCCGACTTTGAAAGCAGCCTTTATATACCACCGCGAGTCCTCCACCACGACCTGAGGTCCTGGGAGTACTGATAAAACAACAGTCAGGTGGACAAAGTTCAATTAGAGGGCCGTATTCTAAGTTTTTCTGCCAAGACTCAGTCAGGAACAAGAAATCAAGGCACCTATTTATAAACAAATCATTCAGAATAAAAGATTTGTTTGTAATGGATCGAGCATTTATTAGCGCCATCTTGAGAGGCGCTGACCCAGTGCTAAGTACAGCAGGGGCCCGTGCCAGGGGACGCAGATACCTTGGAAGTGATCCCCCAGTGCGTTTCTTCAGAGTGGACGGCCTAATTGTTAAAATGGTCTGTATGGGACGATAGAGTGGTAATTCATGTGTAATTGCCACTGACGGGCTGTAGGGGGAGATGTCACTGCTGACAATGTCCTGAGAGAAGGAAGTGGTACTGAGAGAAGAAGAGTCTGTGAAGGGGGTGTGTGGTGTAAATAGTCATTCACGTGCGGCGGACTGTACAGCGTGCTGTATGTTAGCAGCCAAAAATGAGCTGCCCATCTTGTTTGGGTGGACACCATCGCTCCTGAAATAGGAGGAGTGGTTCCAAAACAAGTCAAAATTGTCGATAAATCCAAAATTATGGACACAGCAGGTGGACTGGAGCCAGGTGTTAAGACTCAGAAGCCGACTGAAAAGCTCTGAACCGCGGGGCACCGTTGGTAAGGGGCCACTGATAAAAACAGATTTGCCACAGAGCTCTAAAAGGCTAAAAATGTCATTAAAATCCTTCCTTGTCTTCACCGATTCCCGACGTGCCATATCATTATGGCCCACATGGATAATCACCCGTGTTATGGAGGGTGAGAGAGACTGCAGTAGACCTGGCAGTTTCTCCAGAAGGACTGGGACCGTTGCTCCCGGAAAAAGCGAGAGTTATGGCGTTAAAAAGCATATGTTTCTGGTAATACTGTCACCCACTATCAGAGTTGTCGGGGCAAAAGGGGAACGAGGAATCTGAAGGCTGGGATGCTCATGGCAGCAAGGAGTCACGGACTACACTGCATGACGGGACAGGAGAATTTTGGTAAGACCGCTAAGTCGGTATTGAGTGGTAAGGTCCGGTCGAGGAAGCCCACCAGAGTGACGAAGCACAGCCTCTTTGAGGATCCTGCGCCGAGCAGAGGCGCTCGAGGTCCGGGTGGAGGGAGGCCTCCGAGTTGACTTTCCGTTGGATTCTTCTGGAGCCTCGACAGCGTCAACTTTTTCCGCTATCTTCGGCGGTTGGCCTACGGGGTTGACAGGCGTTGTGGAGGCGACCCGATTTGGTCGTGATGGAGCTGCAGAGGCACCAACTGTGAGGACCGGGTTTTCCACAGCTAAAGCAGCATATCGGTTGGAGAGTGACAGGAGAGATGCGGACCACCACGTCAATCCAAGATGACCCATGGAGTGGAGTAGAGCACGAAGAGGGCCGCTGACATGCGGCTGGGTCCCATGTCACAGTGTCCTGCAGGGTTGAGTCAAGAAGAAGCCAACTTCCGAGACTGTCCACAGGCCAGATCTACATAACTGGACAATAAGGAGTCCTTCCTCCGAAGTTCTTCCGACAGCCGTAGGATATCTTCTTTGAGGTTTGCTATTTGTTTATTTGCCTTGATTAAAAGTGCACTGCCCTCGTTAAAACCGACGCGGCTATCACAGGCCGTCGTGAAAGGAGTGTTTGCGGTATCAGCAGCAGTGGTAGCAGTATTCATTGTAGCATCCATTTTTTCTCTGCTGTCTGAAGCTGTCAGACACGTCCTGCTGACGTGCGCCCATCAAACCTGACTGTAACGGCACTGTAGCGGCACTTTCTACCCATAAGTAGTATAGTTGTGACATCGCAATGTTACGGAAGTCCTGGCGGCTCGTTTAAAGGCACAGTTTCTAAAAACGGGCTGTGTGCAATTCTCTGTGGATTGAGCGTTTTTATGCTTTAACAGTATTTATATAGCACCTCAATCTGCTTTATAATCAACAAACATGGAAATCTTACTTTTTACAATATGGGACGTTTAAGTTTCTGCTAATTTGTTATGGTCTTGTTTATGTTTGTTGCTGCCGTGAAGAGTAATTCACTAAAGCGTTTGGTTTTATAATTAATAGGCATTGTGTATGTTTGTGTTGAATATAATTGACCATATGGGCATAATAATTATTATTTAAAAGATGTTGCCAAGCAGGTGGTTACCTGTTGCAGTGGCTCGCAGTTCTCGTAATCCTTCAGTTTGTTTCAGCTGGAGAATATACTGTATACAATAAGCATCACTTTCTAAACAAAACACACACTTGATGAATTATTGTAGCTTAACAGTTATTAACTTCAATGGAGATGGTTACAGGTCATTATTTTCATTCAATGTATTTAATAATTACAGCATTTTGTAAATGAAAAATCACTTATCCTTAGTGGATACCCTTATCCTTATATGCATCCTTAGTGGCATATGCATAATCAAATGTAAAAAAACTCACATATTTCCCTCACACACACACGTGCGCACACACAGCATGACGGACTTGTGGTGCCATGCCAGAGTGGAAAAGCTAGTCGAGCAGAACCCAGGGCAACCTGGGATCCTGCCAAGCCCAGCTGGTGGCACAACCAACTGAAGGGAAGACAGCAAAAAAAGGAGGATGAAGATAAGTGAAGGAAGGAGGGAGGGAAGCAGAGGAAGGAGAGGAGCCAGGGGAGGGAAGGGGATTGGAGAGGGCTGGTGCAACACCAACCAACCAACCCTTCTATCTCTGGAGAGCAAAGAATCCTGCATGTATGACAGAGAATGAGGGAGGAAGGGATTTAGAGGGGGATGGTATGCATGTCTATGCATGTATGTATGTATGTATTCTCTATGAGAGGCACTGTATGTATTTTGTGTGGGCGTTAAGAGAGGATGATATACAAGAGATGGAGGAGTGGAGTAAAAGGGGCGATAGAGTAAAGCGGAGGGGAGTCGACTCTATAAAATTCTGAATGCCACTAAATCTTTCCATTATCTACAGATAAGGCGATGACAGATTTTTCGGAGCCCAGATCAAATTTAAATCGTTCAAAGTTTGGCTGATACTGAGGGCTAAAGAATGAAAACAGATAGATGGAGACAGACCGAGCCAGACAGCAGCCGTGATACAGATATACACGAGCACTGTAAACATCCTTCATTCCTCCTCCTCCTCCTCCTCGCTGCTCTCAGCTGGAGGGTGTTGCCCCATTCGAGGAGCTCTGACAGGGTCAGGGGTGAGACGGCGCCTCCCCCAGGCTGAATGTGTAGTTGTCTGGTGCATGTTTTTATAAATGTGTGCACTTCCAGGAGAATTTAAGACTGCAAAAAGCGTTACATTACAACATTTTAAGCGTTGTGTTTGTGTGCTGGAACATTTGCAAATGTGACAGACTGCTGTGCATATTAGCTTGTGTACAACAACTGTGTGGGTGTATTTCACTGCTGGTGATGCTGTCAGGAAACATAAACTTGTATCTACAAAATGTAAACTTTTCCAAAGCTAGAAATGTGCATTGTAAATGTATCCTCTAAAGGGCCTGATGAAATGCTATTCAGTATAATTTAAATTTAACCATTTGAACACTAAATAATGTTTTCCTGAACAGAACTGAAAACCATCAGAAACGGCATTTGGATCAGTTGATGGTAAATATCCAGTAAAGCCCATACTAATAAAATTATATTAGGTAGGTTAGCAGCTCCTTGAGTCAGGGTGCATGGAACGATTTACAGACTGACAACCCTGCTGTTAAGTAAAGATCCCTGGAAACATTTTTATTATTGAACAGACGCTGATGCAATGACCTGCGCCAAGGTTGAAAACACACAAGAGACAATGCTGTAAACTGGGCGTAAACTGTGGTGAAAACCCAGACTGAGACGCATATTCTGAATGCGCTGTATACATGTCCAAAGAGTGCCTTTAAAACCCGAATAATACCGGAATATCCCAGCTGTCTCAATCGGAAAATGCTATATTCGGAAAAAGGCCTTATTTGGAATATCCAACCGGAATATGCTGTTTACATGACTTGTATCAAATTCAGAATATTGTCATATTCAGAATAATAGTGGACTATTGGTGTGCATGTAAACGTAATGAGTGAGATAGTTCTCTGTTCTGATAAGACATCTGATATTAAATCCTGTACTGGATAAAGGCTCAATTTGTGAACCAAACGACACACCGCCAAAATTCAAAACACTAGATTGGGGCCTCATGACTATCAAATTGATTGAACCGATGGCTCCTTTAATAAAAGGATCACCAAATTTATTATTTCCTGGTGATGTTAAAGGCGCGTTGACATCAGTAATGTAATGAACACAGGCCTAACTTTTGAGGCGTGACCAGTAGAATCTAGTTATAGATTTCCATATAAAATTAATGGAAGTCGAGGGATACCGGCGAAACAAACATCTCAAAAATGTGTTTGTAATTTGTAGTAAATGGGATAATACATGCTTAAAGTCATTTCAAATTGGAACGTACTGCATCATCATATCAGAGGTGAAAAACACTGATTGTCTGACATGTGATTTGTATTTAGAGGTGAACTGAGATATTGGTCTGTAACCTCAGTTTGACACTGCGCGAGTGTGTGTGTGTGTGTTTCAGAGGCATGTGCGCTCACGGTTTCCCTGCGTGAGAAGAGAGACAGCAGAGGCATACTGAGTCAGTGTTCAGCCATGCAGCCTTCTCCGAGACACACTCATATACCAGCCTTTTCCAACACACACACACACCAAACTAAAGGAGACCGTTGTCCTATAGTGGAATACAGACAGAGAGGCCAGAGGCAATCTTCACAAGAATCTGCTGCAGAGGGAAGGTTTTAACACACACACACACACACACACACACACACACACACACACACACACACACACACACACAGCTCCACCCTCTACACAACAATCCCTCTATTGCCACATGCTGCCTCTCCAGATAGCGGCCCATCTCTGCCTACAAATCTTTTATTCAGATGCCACATGCGGCCATGTGATTAATGAGCTGCACTGAGGATGCTAGCCAGCACCGCCAGAGGTCAGAGGTCAACCCTTCTAGGGTTCTAAGGTCGCTGCCGCAATGTGGGGGCACCTCTGTGCCGTCCACTGTACGTCTCCAGGAGAAAAGCCCACTGAACCTCATGAATATTACATCTAGGCCCTGCCATAACAGGATGGAGGGGAAAACAAAAGGGCAAGATTTCATCTGAGAGAGAGAGGGAGAGGAAGGAGAAGTAGGATGGAGGAAGGATAAAGAGGGTCCTGTACGGCCCAACAAAGACAGGCTTTATAGCAGCGAGGGTCAAATGGGCGTTTTATTCATGGTTTCCCCCTACGTACTGAGAGGAGCTCCCTTAGGACCCTCTAAAGCCGAGGAGGTGTGCATCTGTGTGTGTCTTCATACAGTTTTCTCCTCCTGGCTTGCGCACACACTTGGGACAACCTTTAGTCCCCAAATATCCACACTTTCCTGCTCACCGTGACAAACACACAGCACAAAGGTCTTGGATGTGTGTGTGTGTGTGTGTGTGTGTGTGTGTTTGTTGGATCTCCCTGTGTTCTGTCACTTTTATAGCCGTAAGCTAATTATTGTCCCCGAAATCCAGTAGAACAGCTATATGCTTGGCTAATTCCTCATGTTTCACACTTTGTGCATTGTTCTGATTGGGAGTAGGCTAGCAGCAGATGTTCGGTCTGCATCGGCCTGAAAGTGTTGGGGACATTCCTCAGTGGCTCTCATTGCCAACTGACGGCATGTTCTTCAGCAGAGCCAACAGTGAGTCCATATTTAACAGGACACGTAGCAGTGCAGGAAATAGCAGAAATCCCTTCTCTTTTGTTCATGCACGTGTGCAACACACTTGTGAAATCCAGCAGAACGGTGCAGAGCCCCGTAGTGGCTGGACAGCAGAAGGGTGGGGAGTAGTATGGCTAACTAAAGGCCAGCGATGCATTGAAGACACATAACTAGTGCAGTGGTGTATACTGTACATAGGGGTGTCACCCATAGACTGTATATAAGACCAACAGATCCCGTTGCTCTGGACGGAGACCAGTGAAGGATATTAGAAGCACTTTTCCGTTGAGCGCTGAGCGTTACTGCGCAGCCTCCAACTGAGAGAGACGACGTAGATGTGACGTGAGCAACCTGTCTAAAAGTCGTAAGTCTTCTGGTAGCTGTGCCAAGAGAAATCTCAATCATTGCCAATCTTACAGAGACGGAGAGCGTAGGTATATGTAAGGAGATAACATAGGCACAGGCTAATTATTGCTAACTAAAATGCTAGTTAACATTAGTAATCAAACCTAAACAGCTCATGTAAGTCGAAACTGCCTGCGAGCTTCTCCTGTACTATACGGTAATTCCTCTACTATGCGATAGTAAGTCACTTGGTTATGACACAATCGTTAGCCTATTTTTACAAAAACGTCTGCTACGGAGCCATAACGGGAGGTACAAGGTAATGGAGCCTTTTATACATTGTTGTGTTTCTTTAGAAATAAACAATGGACAAATAAAGTCTTTAAACGCTTCATATGTAAAGTTATTCACTGTCAAAGTGACGTCAAAATAAATGGCAGTCAGTGGAATGCTAGGGGGGATCGCTTTGTAGCATCAAAATGGCGCCATAGGAGGTTCGAGTTCTGAAGCGAAGCTTACCCCCTTGGTGTCACTGACTAAGAATTTACATAGCCGAATCAGAATTGACAAGTCTTGCCTATTGTCGACTAGTCGTCAACGATATAGGCAACAATTTTCTTTCTTTTCCCATTTTTATTTACAGCATTTTATGTTGATATTTATATCATAACAGGCAGCGTATTAACTTATTGGGAGTAAACAGGTAGTTCTATGTAAAATCAGACATTTAGCACCCCCAAATACTGTAGCCAAAATGGCATGATCGTCGTTTCATAGCGCCTCTGCGATGATTCGACTGTGAGAATCAGGTTCCTTCGATTGAAGCATTGAATATTCGGGTCACCCCTACTGTACAAAGCTGCATGATCACCATGAAGCACATAATAAAGAAAATACTTTCAATATTTAAAGCTGCACTAATCAATACCATTACGTTAATAAATAAACTGACAACTGCAATGTGAAAGGTGCCGCTCGTAGCGATGTTATAAAGTGCGCATGTTACATGAAAGGGTCACACAATTACAGTCACATGATTAAACAGCCACTGTGCGGCAGTAAATAAAACAGTTGTATGTACTGTTTTGGGATTCATTGTTACAGTAATAGACCTTAATGTTGTCTAGGTATGAGTATGTGTTATATACTATATATCCCCCAAAAAAAAAAATATATATATTCACTTACTGGTAGTTTTGGTTTTACGTCCCCAGGTTTTCAGATATCAGTCTATGAGATTAAGAATATTAATATAAAATGCACATTACTATATAATACATAATAACATGGAGGTGAATGGAATTGTGTCACAGTATTGCAGATATGTAGAACTCTGGCTTAACTGTAGGACTCCTACAATGTTTTAGCATTAAAGATAAAAAAAAAAAGAAAAGAAAAAAAAGAAATCACAGATAAAGCCAACACATGTACACACAAACAAATCACCACCACTACATTATGGCATGGACAAACAAGCACTCTTAGTTGCTTTATGATGACTGCCATTTCCCTTGGCATCCGTCTACCTATTTTCCACTATGTCTAATATGGCTGTAATCACCATTGTAAACCTTGTGTCATTGTGAGGACACATATAATTAAAAGAGGATTAGCATTGGACGGGCCCAGATGCCTTCTGCATGTAATTAACATTCAGACAATGTGGCGGGTATACAGAGAAAACACCTGTGTTTGTGTGTGTTTTTTGTGTGTGATGCAAGTGTGTCTGTCTGTCTGTCTATTTGTTCGTGCGTGCGTGCGTGTGCGTGCATGTGTGTGGGCGTGTCTGAAGATGTGTATTGGTCTGTGTGTTTGAGAGGGATTGCCATCAGAAAAATTCAGTCTGACATCAGCGAGTCAGGGCCATTTAGCGGGCTAGCCAATCATCCACAACAACAGACAGGCTGCCAGGAAATTGTCTTAAAAAATGCTTCTACAAATGTACATCGCAGGTGTCAAACTCAAGGCCTGCGGGCAATATCCGGCCCCTCACACATTTTGATCTAGTTGTGCGCCAAACCAAAAAGACAGGAAACTGTAACTACAATTACACGACGCTTTAAGCTGAATTTGGCCGATTTGCAGTCTTTGAGACTCAGAAATTCCCACAGAAGCAGAGAGTTTGCATAGTCCTGCGGTATGTTATGAATGTCATTGTGAAATTCTGTGTTTCCGCTATCAAGTACACAAGTCATGGCAGGCCTAACACTCACCATTCATTCACCAGCTACCCCTGGCCTCATGTTACATTACATTAAAAAGGATTCCAATGAGGTGTAGAGATTTGTATCTTTGGGGAAAAAGAGAAACATGGATTGGAAGGATCTGCGTTTAGCCTGAGCTGAGTAATCGGGGGAGAAAAAGTTGGATTGGTGCATCCATAGTTTAAGTATGGAATAAGTATGCAGGTGTTATGCACATATACTTACACTATTATTCAATTAAAAAAATGGCTGCAGAGCAAATATTTGATGAATAGACAGCACAAAATTCATTATACATTGTGTCAGTTGACCTTTAAGGATTAAAAGGATGATTTTTGTCTAAAAATATACTGAATCATCAGACTGGTATATCAGTCTATCCTGATGCCTGATGAGTAGGTGCTCCTGGGCCTGTGGGATGGACTGCTGCGGTGTGATTACACAGTGATGCGATACAGAGACGGGGAGGTCGCAGTTGCTCTTTCCAGGCACTGTGACATTAAAAGGTGATCGTCTAATGGAATTGACCTTTCAGCTTTATCTCCCTATCATGCATATATGAAGAGGACGCATTCACTGTGTGTGTGGGAGGGAGTATATATGATGGTGTGTGTATGAATGTTTCATATGGACAGGCGTACAACAGAATGTGCGTCCGCCGGTTGTCTGTCTGTGCGGGACTGCCTGCATGCATATGATTTTCTGTGTGTGTGTGTGTGTGTGTGTGTGTGTGTGTGTGTGTGTGTGTGTGTGTGTGTATGCATGCATGCTTGCATGTGTGTGTGTGTGTGGAGAGACAAGCCTATTTGTGTGTGTAGTTAATGCCAGTGGCATCGTCTAGCATTATCCGAATGACCATGAGATGAGGTCGGAGAGAAAGGGCACAGTGGAGACGTGCGAGTGTGTCACCTTTGACCTGTAGGCCATTAGCTGATGGGTAAATACTGTCGCACGGCTGCAGTGTGGGAGAGAAGCTGACTTTGCTAAATCAAGTTGCTCGCTGCCCTAAGTCTGAAATCTTGCCACCACAAGATACATCCAATAAAATTCATGTAAACTTGGTCTCACCGGGACAAAAAAGTCTGAAAGAGAACTAATATAGTCGTGAGTGAGACAAAGATGACAGCAAGTAATTGGCATCTGCAGCCAAAATGTTAGAGGTTTCACCTTGGTGAACAGCTGCAATGCTTAAAATGAATTGGCTTCAACATGTGTTAAGAATAGTCAATCCACCCAACATTTGTATGGGTTTCAGTTGAGTTGTAGTCACGATGTATGTCATGTGATTTTTCCACCTCGGCACCATTAAATTCTTCTGGTATGAAAAGCTGCTGTTAGGATCTTAGATCCCAAAATACATGTACTTGCATTAACACTTTTTTTTTGACACTTTTGTCACTAATTTTGCCGCGTTTTTGTCTCCAACGTTTTTATTTCCGTTTTTGTAGCATTTTTCGACCCTTTTTTCCCACTTCCACCAGTATACACTAACAACAACTTAAAGATTATTACCACTAGTTTTACACTCATTTTTTTAATTTATGGTCAATACACCTCATGTAGCCTATATGAAATTATATCTAACTTTTGAGTTAAAAAAGCAGGAAGAATGAATAATTTTGACTAATATTTAAGATCAAAGGAAGGTATGTTGATGGATAATCACAGACTGTCAAAGTCAGAATAATTCTATAAAATCAAATAAAAACACCACAAATTCAATAAAAGTAGTAAACTGATCCTTTATTTTGTGAAGCACGTTTCATGGAACATTCCGTGTTACTTTTGGGCAATTTGGTTGAAAGAAACCCAAATTTTCTGATATAGAAACTTTCAAAATGGGTCAATTATGACCCCGAAGATGACAGGAGGGTTAAAATTCCTACTGGTTACCTCCACCAAGGAGGTTATGTTGCGGGGTTAGGGTCTGTCAGCTGGATACCGGAAAAACTACTGGCCCGATTTTCATTACACTTGATCGAAGGGTGTAATAACCCATACAATTTTGGAGTGGATCTGAATTACGGGGCGGATACACACATTGTTTTTCACTTGTGTTAAAATCGCGAAACAAGCCATTTGTGCTGCATTCATGTGGTGTAGGAATAAACGGAAAAAAATGCAAATTCAAACTGCATTAACATTCTGAAATAGGGCATGCCTCATAGGGTCTGGGTGGAGGTCTGCACTCTCCGAGTGCCCTTCTAGTTCAACTATAGTACAGTTACGTACAATATTATATATGGTGTATCCATTTTAAGAGGACACAACCACAGAATAAAGTGCTATCCACAGTTATGATCTTTCCAAGTATGAAATACAGAAGAGGTAATGGCCATGTCGAACTCAATGTGGTGTTGAGCCACTCTGCTTGTCACACTGCGCTCTGTACCTCTTCATAAGACTCTGAACTGAGATAAAGTGAGTGGCAAATGTTGCTCATCATTTTCACTTAGTAGCTAATGTACGAAGATGTCAGAAGGATTCCACATGCACCAACTTTAGGTAACTTGAACATGCCATTACCTGGCATAAGAAGCGCTGCTTGGTATCCATAAAAACTGCCGTGTCCCCCAGCTAATTCTGTGGTTGTAAACACGGAAGCAGGGCACTAAATAAAGAATAACCTAAACTATGTTACTAATTAACTAGAGGTACATGACACCGCAGGATGAAGATAATGACCTCTTCTGAAGAGTCCATCATGTTTTTGTTAATCCTCCGTGTCCTCCTTGGCTACTGGCAATTGCGTGGAGGAGGGGTGGGGGCTGCACGCAATCACAGAAGGCTTGTATCATGTGGACGCGCCCGCAGTTTTGTTGTTTTTGTTGTGTTGTTCGAAATAAAACTTTATTCAATCGTCAGACATTTTTAACACCTCACTGGAGACACGTGCCAGCCTGTTTCAAGTCCTCAACCATTATCCCTGTCCCCAAGAAGCCAAGGACCACAGGACTTAATGACTTCAGACCCGTCGCCCTGACCTCTGTGGTTATGAAGTCCTTTGAGCGCCTTGTGCTTTCACACCTCAAAGCCATCACCGACCCCCTCCTGGACCCCCTGCCTACAGAGCCAACAGGTCTGTAGACGATGCAGTCAACCTGGCCCTTCACTACATCCTCCGGCACCTGGACTCTGCAGGAACCTACGCCAGGATCCTGTTTTTGGACTTCAGCTCTGCCTTCAACACTATCATCCCAGCTGTGCTCCAGGAGAAGCTCTCCCAGCTTGGTGTGCCTGACTCCACCTGCAGGTGGATCACTGACTTCCTGTCTGACAGGAAGCAGCATGTCAAGCTGGGGAAACACGTCTCCAACTCACAGACCATCAGCACCGGATCCCCTCAGGGCTGTGTTCTTTCGCCTCTGCTCTTCTCCCTGTACATCAGCTCCCTCGTCAAGAAAGCACAACAGAGGATGTACTTCCTGCGGCAGCTGAAGAAATTCAACCTGCCAAAGACAATGATGGTGCACTTCTACACAGCCATCATTGAGTCCATCCTCACATCCTCCATCACCATCTGGTACGCTGCTGCCACTGCCAAGAACAAGGGCAGACTGCAGCGTGTCATTCGGTCTGCAGAGAAGGTGATTGGCTGCAATCTGCCACCGCTCCAGGACCTTTACGCCACCAGGACTCTGAAGCGTGCTGGAAAGATTGTGGCCGATCCCTCCCACCCCGGACACAAACTCTTTGAGCCACTCCCCTCTGGCAGGAGGCTGAGGTCCATCAACCTCCCGTCACATGAACAGCTTTTTCCCCTCCGCCACTAGCCTTATTAACAAGGCCCGGAAACCACCCTGACTCTCCACCTGGCTCTTCATGCCACTGTTCTCTCTCTACTATAATGCTCTTTGCTCTTTATTTATTATTATTATTATTTTTATTTTTTTTATTTTTTTTATTTCTATCTTTATTTTTAATTTAATACATACTGTGTACATATACTTATACTTATATTGTTTATACCTATACTTATATTGTTTAATATTCCATTTAGAGAATGTGTGATGTGCACCAACAACACCAAAACAAATTCCTTGTATGTGTTAAAAAACGTACTTGGCAATAAAACCCTTTCGGATTCTGATTCTATTAGTTTGTCGGTTAGCACGATGTCTCGACAACTACTTCCGTGATTTTAAAGACATTTTGGTGAAAAGCTTGTCCCTGAGCTAAGGACGAACTCATAGACATAGTGATGTGGAGTGACCGTGTATAAAGCACGGAGTAAAACGTTTTTTTTTTTTACCTGGATTCCTTTACATCCACCAATATCTCATTTGTGTGAGCTGTAGGTGCCTTCTATTTTATTCATACCTTTTTGTACAGAAGTCTAAAAACTACTTCACAATCTTCATCTTGACAGGAATAACATTTCAGGGGAAGAACCTAATTCTTTAAATTTTTTTTGGCATGAAATTGGCCTGCTGAGTGTCCAAAAGGCCTGTCATCGCTGAGGGTTTTCAAACACGTACAGTGGTCTATTAGGGTTCAAGGCTTGGAGAATGTCTTTAAGAAAGCTTCTATTTTCAGGAATACCAGAGACATGTTTGGGTGTACGAGGTTTAGAGGCAACACTTGAATGTCCCATCCTCTTGTCTGCAACTGAGTGCTGAGTGGCTGCGACTGCTCTAAGAGAGCACTCTGCTTCTCAGGGCTGAATCACTCAGGACTCATAAAGAAAGGAATAGCAGCTCAAATGCCGACAGCGTTAGCTGAGCAAATAGACAAATGGAAGTGTGTGACGTGTCTGTGTTTGTACTCCTCCTGCACTGCCTTTCCCAGAGCCCTTTCTTCAACAATTAGCCTGTGTTACACTAATGAACAAATGCATTAAAGCCAATGTACGCTATACAATGTACTGTATATTTAACAAATTCGCAGTCATGTAATACCCACATTTGGAGATTCTTGTTACATTTCCATGCATGTTGTCCTGGTTTTAATTTGATCAGGTTTTTAAATATTTCCCACGCCAGTTGTTTTTTGTATTGCTAGTGTTTAAAAAGAGACTAAGACAACAGTTACTACACAAATCTGTTAAAGCTTGAATAGCCTACTCTAAACGGCTGGGGACTTATAAATAATGTCTCTATATTCATTTATTTTTCTTAATTTTTGCTTATTATACTATAATTAGTATATATATATAATAGTATATATTATATATATACGTTATACTTCCCTGCTTTATTGTTTGCTTATCGAATCTTTTATTTGACCAATACTTAGACTGATCTGCATTATGTCTTGTGATTGTACTTCTCTTTTTACTTTTGTGAATAAGGAAGGATCTTAGTGGCATCCATGTTGTCCACTGTCATATACCTAAGAAGGCAAAGGTTCATGCTAAACAGATACAACTCACAACTTCAAATGATTATGAAAGTTGTTGCCTGTTGCTTCAACAGTGTCTGTGCCTTCCCAGTTAGCCCCTCTCCTGACCCAGAGGACATTACCTGTGTCGCAGAGTGTCGGCAAATGAAACGATGAATAAAGATCAGCCGTGTGTACTGTATCTCCCCACTTGAACACCATTGCTGTTTCTATTCCTGACACGTCGGTCCTCCTAGACACAGATAGATGGAGAGAAAGAAAGAGATGGAGGGACGCTGAGAGAGAGAGAGAGACAGAGAGAGATGGAGGGAGGGAGAGAGCAAAGGGAGATACAGTAGTTAGCTCCCGCCTGTCAGTCACAGGGAAAAATATAAACATCAAATCCCATCAGCGCTGCATCTCAGTCTGGGTGCTGCTGCGTTCAACAAGAGCTAAATAACAGTAAACAGAGGCACAGAGGAACTCAGCGGCGGTGCATCGCTGTAAAAAGCTAGTATGAGACGGATATACGGTACTGATCGTGAAACTTTTTATCAGAAATCACATCTGAAATTTGTCCCATCTGTCCATAGATCCACATATTTGGGTCCAGGTCATGGTTGCCACATGATGACTGAGGTAGCCTAAACGTTGTATGAGTTAAGCTCTTCACTGATCCAAGACATGTAGTTAGATTCTCGAGGAGCTGCACGTTAACTAGGGTATAGTCCAGGGGTGTCAAACTCACTTTCACTAAGGGCCAAACTGGAAAAAGAGAATTTTTTACATTTTGGTAGTTTTTTTCCTCATTTTTGTTCCGACTATTTTTTATTTGTCACCCTTTTGTGAATTTGTTACTTTTTTCCGACATCTTTGTACGCTTTTTGACGCATTTTTGTTGACATGAAGCTCTACAAAAGTCATCATGAGTTCTATAATTTATTTTTTTAAGAATTTATACTGTTTATTGATCCCCAGTGGGGAAATTACAATTTACACTCTGTTTGTTAGAAATCACTACATACAGGCCTGAAATACACAGGCCTGGACCTATTCATGCACAAATGGAGAGATGTCAGAGTGAGTGGGCTGCCAGTGCTGGACCAGCACCCTGAGCGGTTTGGGGGGTACGATGCCTTGCTCTAGAGCAGATGCCACTTCACCTCCTGGCATCTCTCCAGCTACCAATCCACAAACTGTACTTTGGTCCATACTGGGACTTGAACCAGCGACCCTCTGGTTCCCAACCCAAGTCCCTACAGACTGAGCTACTGCCACCCCAAATGATCCCCCAATGTTCCTCGGCCATCATAGAATTTAGCAAATCAAGCAAAACAATGATAATTGTTTTAACAACAACCTGTTTCACAGCCTGAATATGAAAACTCTTCTTCTGCTTCTGGAGTCTTCGAGTCTGTAAATCTGCCATATTCTGCTTTGAATGTCAGGTAAATACAGTTTAAAAAACACTTTCCTGTGTTTTTGGTTTGGCGTGCACAACTAGGCAGGCCAAAATTTATCGTGAACCCAAATTGACATACGGGCCGGATCTAAACCTGCAAGGGGCCAGATTTGGCCCGCAGGCCTTGAGTTTGACAAATGTGGTATAGGCTATGGTGGTTATGGCGCACATTACGTAGCGGTCATAGCCTTAACGTCCCAATATAAATCCCCCTTAATGTTACTGTGTGTAAATGACACTCTGAGGGACATTTTATAGGCCTTGTTAGGATGTGTAAATGACTCTTCCTCTATCCTTGCCAAAGTTAGACAAGGCATGACAATATCTGATACACTGATCCATGATGACTTAGCCCAGAGTACACAATGGCTCAATTGTGTACTCAAACCCTCACGCCCTTTGAAATTCGACATTGGGACAACCCCTTACAAATTTCGCGAGAACCGCACCAAGTCTGAGTCCGGGCTTTGGGATTGGGCTATCATCTTCAACCTCAATCTGAAGTTCACCAATCGATCAACGCCTCTTTTCTAGCCCCCTTGCATGAACTTTCTGAGGGGAGCTGAGTAGTGTGATACCCCCAAAGATTGTAGCAAATCATCCATTTTATTCTTCTTCTTTTAAATGGGAACCATTTCCCCCCGTTCTGCCCTCCTTTGGGAAAGCTCCTTGCTGCCTCTTGAAGAATGATGGGAACTCAGACATCCTCCATAATGTTAAACCTAATGGATTGCAGGGTCACTTGAGGATCCAGCAGCGAGGAGACACAAACGAGAAAAGAGAAATGAGATGCAATGCGAGACGTCCTGAAACAGCAGATGTAGAAGGGAGAAAACCAGAAACAGCGTGGCTTTGCTGTGGCCCCTCTTTCAGGTAAAAATTTACATTTGTTTACTTCCACCACTAGTGGCATTTTTTTCATACATTCAACAATTTAGTGTGTAACAATAATTACAATATTACTGCCTCACAAGGCCACAGGTTGAAAGTCTAGTTCAAATGCTCATAATATCTGCCAACACCAAACAAATTAAGACTAGTGTAGATGAACTTGATTTAGTGATAATGTCGTTGGAGGACATAATCTGTCAAAAAAAAAAAAAAAGAAAAAAACAACAAGAAAAACTAGTTGAAGACAAATGCCCATTCTTTCATTTTGTGATTCTATTTTCTGGAGGAGCCCACAAAGCTATCGATCTCATTATGTATAAAAAAAAAAAAAAAAAGTACGAGAAAGAAACCATATGAGGCGTGGTGGAGTACGAAGATTACAGCAGGACTGCATACACACCCAGAATTACCCTGCCTCCACGGCTCCAATCTATTTCAATTGGACATGGCTGCCTAGGCTCTTACACACACACACACACACACACACACACACACACACACACACACACACACACACACACACACACACACTCGCGCTGCACGGCCCATACGCAGAGCGGTGGAATGCATTCAGATTTGACACACAAACGCTCACACATCCACAAGAGCACAGGTATGAAAAGCCCGAGCGTAATGCCCATGTTCGCATGGGTATACGCACATGTGCGCACAAGACACACACACACACACGCATGCACACACACACACACACACACACACACACACACACACACACACACACACACACACACACACACACACACACACACACACACACAGCAGACAGCAATCCAGACTATCCACCCCACACACCAGCTGTTTACTACTGTCAGGAGTAATAAAAACAACATGAGTCAGTTTGAGAAAAGCATTTGCGAGAGAAATGTAAAACTATGAAACTCCATATGGTCCCTCTGTCTCTGTGTCTCTCTCCATCAGCTCTTTCGCCTCTCTATCTTTCTTTCCCTCTCTGAATGCAGCGTTGCATGAGCTCGGTCGAGAGATGACAGATCATTGTAGACGCTGACAACCGGTATAACACTCATAGCTTCCAAATTAGACTCACATTTTTCAGTTTGAGATGTAACGGGATGAATTAAGGCAGGAGAGAAAGCCAGCCACAGAGGATGACAGTGATGTTTATTGAGTTTTTTTCCTCACATTATGGCATGCCACTTTTAACCAGGCGCTATCACAATATGTTACAAGCTACAGATTTCCTTTCAATTTCAGTTTCATTCTGTCTGGACTGCAATGATTCGGAGGGATTAAAAAGAAGCAAGAGAACGAGGAAAAGTTGGGTCATTGAAATGCAAAGTACATTCTTTTTTTTTCCTCCCTCAGTCCATTCAGCGGTGACGACTTTAAGCAGAGTTGCATACCAGCCTGAGCCGCAGGAGGAGAAGCAGCAGCACTTGTGCTTTACACACAGAGAGAGCGAGAGAGAGAGAGAGAGAGAGAGAGAGAGAGAGAGAGTTATAGAAATGTAACACATTGCCATCTGCAGGCAAGTCAAATCGGCAGGCGGGAAGGAACGCACACACACAAACATACATAGAGACTCGCACGCAGGACGACAGATGAACCCGCTGAGAGCGAAACAAACTTGTCTAATTTAATCAGAAAACTCATCACAGGAAATAAATTGCACTCGTGAACTTGTTTTTCATTCATTCATTCATTGTTTAGGCTGGACAAGCTGCTATTTTACACTGAACAGAAATAAATATGAGCTCTGGTCTTGTCATCTAGTGGTGTGAACTCATGAGAGCTGGCCCGGAGTGGACGGCCGGGGCGTGCCGAGTGTAATTGAGCTTCGTGTCTTGCGAAATAATAAAAAAAAATAAAAAAAACAGGTAAGGTAAGTCGAATGTTCATTGATCGTCATGGAGAAATGTCCCTGCAACTAACAGGTTTAAAAGGAAAAACCACCAGAACATGAGAATATCCTGTAAGTACAATAGCATGCAAAATATGTTGATTAGACTTTACTGTCATTGCACAAGCTTGCGTACAACGGAATTTGCGGTGCCGTACCGGAATATGAAAGTACAAAAGTAATAAATACACAAATACTGTAAATACTAACGTACACTCGTGCACACTCATCCCAGTCAATAAATAGTGTATATGAACAAGCATTTTAAAAGCATGTAAACAGTAATGCATGGGTTGCAAGTGTTTGATTGTATTCATGTGTTACATTGTGATGTAATAACAAATAGAGGAACACATTACTGATAGCAGTAACAATTGCTTTCTTGGGTTGCTTGAATTTTAAATTGGTTCCACTGAGCCACACAGGACATCAAACACACACACACACACACAGACACAAGCAGTTATACACCAATCGGAAACCAGTCCGACACGTGTGGACACACACTCAGACACACATACCCTCGCACAGAATGAAATGAGAGCCATCAGAGGGCAAGTGATGGAAAGCAATGGTGACACCAGCCGTCAGCCAACATCAGCCCCGGGAAGATCGCCGTGACAACCACGACATCAAGCCCTCCGAGAGATTATCGTCAGCTGCTGCCTCATGGCTACTAGGCGCGCACGCACACAGACACACACACACACACACACACACACACACACACACACACACACACACACACACACACACACACACACACACACACACACACACACACACACACACACAGACACACACACACACACACACACACACGCACAGCTCACCCAACCTACTGAATGAAAGGGGGTAGAACAGGCTTTCAAATGAAGAATTAAACTTAGATAACGCCAAAGATCAACCTGTAAATCGGGATATTCTCCTTCAGGCGCAGCTTCCTCTTCCTAGTCTCGCATTGTTAGACCTTACTCAACAGTGCTGAGGAGTAAGCTTTAGCTCCTCCACACATACATTCAAGGACAGGAGAAAATAAATGCTCTGGATTGCTTGCATTTCTTTAAACCAATCACAATCGTCTTGCCACGGTCGCAGAGACTTTGCTTCTGCAAAATAGTCTCGAGAAAGGAAGTTGTTTTGGTGGAACAATTGGAACCCAACAAAAAAAAAACGTCACATGCACTATTAAATGAAGTTAATTGTTCACACAGCACAGTAACGTGAGCTATTTAACCTTATTACCTTGATACATGGTTAAACGTCATTTGCTCTTACCAGTGTATAGCCGTATGTATTTTGTACGTAGCAAATCACCCCGCCAATCATCCAAAAACATCCCAGTTAGAGAGTAAATGCCAGTAACATATTCTTTATACATCTTCACAATCATTCCCTGAAAGAACCAAGCAGGCCTGCCTTGTTGCACGATCCAATTTTCTGCAAAACTTGCCATTTTCAGCGTGTAGCTTGCTAGCTCAGAGGTTGTTGTTGCTGCCCGAAGAGAACGGAGTTAGACAATGGCAACACACACACACACACACACACACACACACACACACACACACACACACACACACACACACACTTTTATCCTGGAAATGAACTCTCGTTGATCCAGAATACACCACAAAAGTCACAGTCACAATACAGTCACAACATCTTCACAAGACCCCGAGATACAGAACTTGAACTCCTCCTCCAAACAAGGAATGAGCAACTTAACTAGAGATGATAGGACTTTTTTTACTTTGTGGAAATCACAGTTATCTGTGCCATTCCTCTCGCAGTCTCCTCTTCAGTTTACTCTGCTACTGATTACACACATCACCAAACCACAGCTACCACCTGCCTAATCATTAATAACACCGTCATTGAGCATTTCATTGAAACTCAATTGCTGTCTGTTAATGTTACTGCACAGTGTGTGCATCGGTTTGTAAAAGGCAAACTGATAGCAAACTATTAGACTCTATATCGATCTTTAACTTAAAATCTGATCCGGTCTTCTAACACCATATGATGAATACCACTAAATATCTATGCAAATATAATGAAAAATTATTGCATAAATTATCCTAAATTGACACTATACGCATTGTCCAAAAGCCATCCAACCCAATCTCACTCTCCCATTGTGTAAAATACGGACGCTTGGTCATGTGCCTTTGGCGTTTGTTATTCGCGCTAAAAGTATCCTTTAGTGTCTGGAATTTTGGCATCCATAGGCGTATGTTATTCACGCCAAAAGTGCGTCCTTTGGCGTTTGTTATTCACGCTAAAAGTCTCCTTTAGCGTCGGGACTCTTGACGTCACTTTTGACACTCTGGGGTCTGGACGTACTGACTGACATGCGGCACAATAACGGGTTAGGTTTAGGAAAAGATCATGGGAGGGGTTATAAAATGTTTGTTTCTGTGACACGCGGGACAAGAACAGGACACAAGCCCCGGTCTCCGGGGATGAAAGTCCTGTGTTGTTTGACCCATCCACCACCCCAACCAACCTCCCTATGCAGAATTTTGGTCTTTCATACTACTCGCTACCATTGTCGCTCTTAATACTATGTCATCTTACTGCTGCTCTGCCCGGTGCGTTCCATACAGACGCTGCAGGGTGCTTTTTGCTTCGAGCCACTGCCCAAGCGTATTTTACGAGCTGAGAGTGGGAACGGGTTGAGCCATCGTACTTTAACAGATTCAAGTTGAATGAGTTTTCATTTTTGTTCTCATTTTTATTACCATATTCCTGGGCATCAATCTTTTAAAATTTAAGATAATGTAAATTTCATAGCCAACTTTCTTTCATATTCAAATGATGTGCTTTTAGACACACTGTGAAAATTGCACTCTCTCTGGCAGCGTCCCTGCATAAACAAGACGTCCTCAACAGACATATTTTAATACTTGTATTTGAATTTTGTCTTACTTCATCACATTTGCTCCATTTTCCATCTTTTCCATAATTAATCTGTTTGCATTCGTTGTCTGTGTTTATTCCGTCTGACACTAATCCACTCCGCTGAAAAGAAAACTTGCAAATGGACATTTTTTGTAACCGCGGTACGACATATTTGCGCAAAAGTCAATTTCGCGCAGACGCCACACGAATCCCAATGAGCGTTGTGTAATTTTGAGCTTACGGCAGCGGTTTGTACAGTAAAGTGTGTGAACTGGGAGTGAACTCTGTAGTGTGCGGTGAGAGCCCTCCATGCCTATAGGGAAGGGAAAGAGAAAGAGGAGGCAGAGAGGCTCCTCTGGAGATAAGGCTCACAGAATTAATCCTCTTGATGAAGCCTCAGCCTTAGCCCCACTCTGTTTATCTGCCATTCAAAAGGCACCAACAGGACCGGATGGGAACATGGAAAATAGATTAGGCTTCTCCTGTCTAGACACATCACACATACAGTACACACACAGGAATTTGCGCACCCATAGTGACAAATGTTGACAAGGCACAAAGCACGGTATCATTGAAAATAAGCAATTTAGAGGGAGCAACGTGTCTTATAGTTCCCCTTACTGCTGAATGAGTGGGCCAGTTACACTGCCTTGAACAACAAAACAGACGTCTAGAGAGTTTTGTGTTGTGTCACCTTGCCCAAAATCCAAAAGTCCTAAAAAAAATTACAGAACAAAATATGACATTTTTCATAGCTTTCTATCGTTATAAATGGTTGTTACAACAATGATCAAAATTATATTCTTCTAATCTGCCGATGCTATAGTTCAAGTTAGATATCTTCAGGGACATTAATTAATGTTAAGGGTACGCAAAGACCATGTGCATAATTAAATGAAGCTACTATTGATTTTTGTTTGGAAACGGGATGTAAACAGCGGTCTCCATTGCCGTGGTCACATGCTTGGTTGACCCAACCATCCACTAGCCAACTGTGCAAATCTGCAGGGCAGAGTTGACCAAAAGTGAACTATGACCTACGAATCTGCCTGTGCTGACTCCTAGCCACTTGGAAGATTGCATGTAATGGGACAGGAATCCTTACAAATTTCAGTCAATGACTTAAGCGGAAGTGAATGGGACATTGAGCGGAAGTGAATGGGACATTGAGCGACCATTCGCAGGAAATAAATGGAATATGATCCTACCTTTTAGATCTGTAGTTTTGTTATATTCATTGGCTCATCTAGTTTGCATAAACACAGGAAGTGGGCCCTATCACCAAAAAGTCAGCAGGAATGCATAGCTGACAGCATGGGAAATTGGCATAAATAGGGAGTGAGGCTGAACAAATCCTGATTTACCTCTGGCCAAGGCATAAGTGTCTGTAACTATGTTTGTTGAAATGTAGGAGCTACTCGCGGCTGGAACAAAAGTGAGACAAAATAATTGACGGACAGTGGTGCTGATTTTGGCACCAGCTCAGAAAACAAAAACAAATCACTGCAAAAGCATTTTTCAGTCGCTCTTTGTGAAGTTTTCAGATACCAAATTGGCAGTAGTGTCTCAATTGTGTAGCTCAGTTGGCTTCCTTTAATGCATCATTGCATCATTTACAGATAGTACAACACATTACAGTTGCCTACACCAGGTTCTTCTATACTAACCTATACTTGCCAAAATAGTGCACTGTCAAATATAGTTCAACATGTATAATTATTTGTGGTACTGCAAAGAATTAGGTCACAATTTTAGTCTTGTGGGCAGAGCCTTTGGACGTAGTCCCAGAGAGTGCATTACTTTCATGTTGTACATTTTCCAAACCCCTAAAAAGGCCTGGCCGGTTTACACATAAATCACTAAAGAGAACACACACACTTACAAGTACAAGTACTTACAGGTACAAGTTCTTATTTCTTATTCTCTTATCTCGGGATGATGCTTATCGCCTTTCATTACTCATCTTGTTCCTTAATAAGCAGCCGTTTGGTCCCGATCCATCACTGACATTGGAACTCATTCAGTTGAGTATTGTGCGGCTTACTTTATATTCCGACTACAATGATATAATTTCACTTGTTTCTGTAAACTGGGTTCTTTAGAAAATTGTCCTGGATTTTTTTTTTTTTTGTGACAACAGAACAGTTTTGTTAATTCAAACTAAATTAAACTAAATGTCCGGTTACATACATACATACATACATACATACATACATTTCACAGGGTTTTGGCATGGAGGAGATGCATGCGATACCTGCCTGGCCGCTTGAGACAAATAAGACAAACGAACAAACACTGAATGGCTTTTTGTGATGGAGCAACACAAAATAAAATTCTCACAGCAAATGCCAAAAGTGCTCTCAATTAGCAAATATGCTCCTAGATTTGATAAAATACCACCAAACCACATCCTACTGAAAAACAGTATGGGAACTGTTTTCACCTTACCCACCATTTTGAAAAAACTAAGCTTTGGGGTGAGATGTGTCTCTGATAAAGACTCACCCATGTCTACTTGAGGGCAAAAGCAATTTTCAGATCACAAAGCAGTTGATGCTGCCAAAAGTCAAACACCTGCCTTGACCCCAATGATTGAGGTGCGACATTAAGGGCAACATGGCTAAACAAGTTGCAGTCTATACAGAGCTGTGCATCAATGATCTTCTGCTCCTCCAAGCTGATGCAGTGCTCAACATAAAATTGTTGGAATGAAGTACAGGGTTAATGCTTTTTTCAGCCATATAACCAGGTTTACAGCTACACAGCTGGGATTTAATGCCAAGTTACTATTTTAACACAATACCTACTCATACAAAAGCAACTTACTCTGTCAAGAGAAAGTCAAACTTGGACTAAGGACAACATAACGGAGAACAAAACATTTCTGGATTTTGAAGTCTTTAGAATATAACCAAAATGCAAAGTTGCCGTGTGCATGTTTAAGATAAGAAATGTTAAATGTTAAATTTAACTTTGTGGAAAAAATTTTAAATCTTACTTGGTTGCAGTGTAACTGAGATATTGAGTCATTGCTGGCTTTAGTAATATTTTCTATTTCAGCTGATGTTATGTTACATTTTAGCATGATATGCATTCATTTTTAAAAGGGATAGTTCAACAATTTGGTTGAAGAAGATCTTTATGAATCTCATCTGTGTGTGTTAAGTACTGAGCTGGAGTCAGGATATGTTTGGTCCACTTTAGTCTCGCATTGCCAGACCTTCCTCCACGGCGCTGTGGAATGAATTATTTCTTTCAAGGTTGATGATCAAGTTAGGTATCCGTTTTGAACCAACACGAGTCTGAGTACATTATACGAGGCCTGAAATGCAAAGTCACCCCTGTGTATTTGTGCTTCCACTTAACATGCTGCTTTCAAGCTAGATTGATGCCCCAGGAGATATATACTTCTATTTGTCACTAATTGGTTGTCATGGTACAAGTCGTTCACTGAATTTGAATTTCTGCAATTTCATCAGGTCGTGTGTTTTCATTTGTCGATCTGTTCACAGCCATTTCTAGAAATACATTTGGGTCAAATTCCACTATTTGCCATCAATTCAGAGGCAATTCTGCCCTGGTAAATGAAAGAGATGGAGGAGGGAATGTGTCTATTACAGCTGGTTTGGTGCTGAATGAGCTCCATATGTATTTACTGTCTTTGGTGGTGTGTGTGTGTGTGTGTGTGTGTGTGTGTGTGTGTGTGTGTGCGTTCGAGTGTTCAGGTGTGTGCGTGCATGCGTTTCTGTTGTGCATGTGCACAAACGCTAGAGGGGCAGAAAGAGAGGCAGAAGTGAGAGAAAATACAGAATACAATGTCTATATGATAATGTGGTTGTGGGTGTGTGTGTGCGTGTGTGCGAGTGTTTGTATTTGAGACAGCTGTGTGATGATAAATGGACTGATAGCTGATCTAGCTGAGCTTACACCCTCTAATTAGTTTTTAATTGACAGCCATTAAAGATCCTCATTCCCAATCCTGATTATCTGTTGCACAAAGCAGCGATCTAACTGCCCCCTTCCCTTCCCTCTCTGACTTGCATCATTTCTATCTCTTACGATATAGTCCAGTTTTTATTTTCGGATGTATGGTATGCATTTAGCTGACAGATGAAACACAGTGTCTGCTGCGTTTAGTTTTGTCCTGAACACATCATAATTAGATATATTTAAGAAGTGTCACACAGGCATACATTACAGATAGATTTGTAATACAGTACGTTTCTACATACACATATCTTAAGGGAGACAGTAATTACAAGATACTGTCTCAAGATAAGTCTGTTGCAATGAGCAGCTATGTATTTTTGTTAAAAAGCAGAAACTGTGGCCTGTTAATGTTAATGGCGTTACATTTTTTGTTTGTCAAGAAGAAGTCTAAAGATAATCTCAAGAAGGTTTTGAATATGAACCACATTCCCACATGTAGACTCTGGTGTTTCCATGACTTTTAAAAGGAAAAGCTCTTCTTTATTTCTTTTAAATGTTTTGTTTAACAACCTGGGTCCTTTGTTTGTAGTTTGAACCACTGTAGCTATTGATGATGGTAACACTTAGTAGGTTCTTTGTAGAGTTGTAGAGACGTGCAAACACCTCAATATATGGCATCACAGCAGAATGCATGAGGTATCAGCCATTTCATTTGTGAGAAGTAATGATGTAAAATGCTGTGTACAATATTTGAATGCAATGCGAAGAAGTGGCCACAAACAACTATGACAGGCGGACTATATCAAAGTTAAAAAATGGGAAGCAGCTCTGCAACAACGAGCACATTTTGTTTCTGAGCTGTTGAAGTATACGGCTTTGTCGTATACTTCAAATCAAGGATTTATGGACATTTCAAAAGCATTGCACGTATCGCGACAGCAGAACGGACGAGAGACATTTATACAGTCCTTTATTTTTGGTGCTATTTGGCTCTACATCGATATAATCACTTCTTCGGCCGGGACACCAACTTCAGGCTTCCTGAACGATAGCAGTCAATCAAAGGAAACTAAGGAGGTCTGTGGGTGGGATCGCCTTGAAAGTGACCAATCATAGTTGGGCCAAGTTGCCTCCTTGGATTCCGCCCCCAAAAAGTCAAAGTCAGTTTCATTCGGGCAAGCAAAAATCAACTTCGTGAGCATAGTTTACCGCGTTATTATGGATCCCACCTAACTAGGCAAGTCCCGCCCTACGAAGCAGGCCAATTGGTTGGGGTTAGGCATTGACCTTGACTGGTTAAGGTTAGGATAGCCAATTGATCAGGGGATAGGACCTGAAGAAATCAGGTTACGCTACCTAACGTAAGCATGGACGCCTGGCCAATAGTAGCGTGTGAATGCTATTGAAGGGCGTGGGTTCCATAATAACGCTAGTTTACCTGCGAGAGCATGTATAAGCAGACACTTGCGGGCTCGTGGTGGCTGCTCTGTGCGCATGCTGCTTAGTTTTATACGCGCAGGTGCCATTCTTTGCCTCTCCCTATGTTTTGTTTCACGCTCGCAGCTGCCTGTACAGCTCTCGATTTTTTAATTGGTGTGCAAAGAGTACCATCTGCACGTGTAAAATGGTATCATTTACTCGTGAGCATGTTTTATCACGCTCGCGAGATATGCCTTATTCCTGACGCCATAGATGTTGCAGCTCATAGTCAGTGGCTTAAAGGGGTGATAGAATGATTATATAGGGTATTTTACATTGTTCCTTAAGGTCTCCTAATAGGGTATGTAACATTGGTTGGGCTGAAAATTGCCCGAATGCTATTTTATTAGGCCCTTAACTACCCTGTGAATATGGCTCTATTTGGAACAAGAGCTTTTCTTCCAAATATGGTATGCTCATTAATATTCCGAATGAGCTACGTGCTGATTGGTTTGAGCAAACTACATAGAAACACATGGGAGACTCTCATATTTCAGACAATGCAAAGTTATACATTGTTTATCGGGCTATTCCATTACAAAATTCACTTCTGAAACTTTTTTATGCGAGAAATCAACTATGTAAAGCTCAAATATGGGCCGCTTTACGAAAATGGATGGCTAGTTGCAAATTTTGTCCGACTATGTGTCGGAGTTCAGCGCCGGTGCTGCCTGTGTTGCTGCCTCGCCGCCCGGCCTGCCTTCCTTCACAGACCCCGGCCTGCTATGAGGTACTTGGAGCTGGCAGCCCACTGCACTCCATACCTGCGCAAAGTCACCGTCTCTTGGGCTAATGACAACCAAAATTTCGTCACGCCACGTATACAACATATAGCTACATGTCTTATAAAGTTAACAACGGTGTCCGATTTTAAATTAATGAATATTTGTGAAGAGTAGGGCTTCCGTTAGCTGCAACTGTCCCTTCAATCCTAGCTAGCTACCTGTGTAGCTACAAATCACAGATAGTTAGCTTCATTTTTGGTCGTAATTAGAGTATATTTACAGTTTGAATTTCGTCACGCCACATATACGACATCTAGCTACATGTCTTATAAAGTTAACGGTGTCCGATTTCAAATTAATGAATATTTGTGAAGAGTAGGGCTTCCGTTAGCTGCAACTGTCCCTTCAATCCTAGCTACCTGTATAGCTACAAATCACGGATAGTTAGCTTCATTTTCGGCGTCATTCCGAGTATATTTACAGTTTGAATTTCGTCACGCCACGTATAGAACATCTAACTATGTCTTATAAAGTTAACAACGGTGTCCGATTTTAAATTAATGCATATTTGTGAAGAGTAGGGCTTCCGTTAGCTGCAACTGTCCCTTCAATCCTAGCTAGCTACCTGTGTAGCTACAAATCACAGATAGTTAGCTTCATTTTTGGTCGTAATTCGAGTATATTTACAGTTTGAATTTCGTCACGCCACGTATACAACATCTAGCTAAATATCTCATAAAGCTAACAACGGTGTCCGATTTCAAGTTAATGAATATTTGTGAATTTCAGAGGAATTCTAAGAGGCTAGCTAGCTCTCATTGATAGAGCTACATCCAGTAGCAGTCTCTATCAATGAGACTCACGGACAAGCGGCGTTTATTTCCCCAATCGTTTGTTTAAATAACTCAACACATTATAATTACACACATTAAAAGATTAACTGGAACCTGTGGTAACAGATTGCTGGCGTAACAAGCTCGCTTACCGCGCTCTCACTCACATACACCGGGCATTTAGCTAGCAGGAAGAGTGGAGTTGCAGGCCCTGGAGCTCTGTCAGGGCAGGGGCTGTTTTGGTTGTCATTAGCCCAAGAGACGGTGACTTTGCGCGGGTATGGAGTGCTGTGGGCTGCCAGTCGTGATGCAGCTCCAAGTACCTCACAGCAGGCCGGGGTCTGTGAAGGAAGGCAGGCCGGGCGCCGAGGCAGCAACACAGGCAGCACCGGCGCTGAACTCCGATACACAGTCGGACAAAATTTGCAATTAGCCATCCATTTTCGTAAAGCGGCCCATATTTGAGCTTTACATAGTTGATTTCTCGCATAAAAAAGTTTCAGAAGTGAATTTTGTAATGGAATAGCAGAGATCTGCGTGACCTAGCTAGATTCAGAAGACTACCTGATCTCAGGTCAGTTGTGTAGCAGTTGTAAATGTTGGGGCGTGACCGTTCTCTTAATACACCCAAGGGCTGACAAAGGTTCCGGTTTTTGGGAGGTTGACGTCAACTTCTAGCTTTGTTGAGATTTGCCCGTTTTCAGCGGCAGTTTCAAAATATGAGATTTTCATAGTAAAGGGGTGTCAATGGGATTTTGAGCTTCTATGTATGTCCTATGTACCCACCGAACTGTCGTTATTCAACTATGACAGGGTAAAATCAGTTTTGCATTCTATCACCCTTTTAAACCTTCAGCCATTTAACAGCCACTAGTCCAAAGTGGTTTGGAAGTTAGGCTTGAAATGGATTTGTTTAAAAGCTCTGATCACAATGTGTCCCTGTTTCACAACCGTACCATAGCTGTTGTGAGTGGTGACGATAAGCAGGTAAACCACTGGATTATTAAAGGTGTTGGGAACCCTGAACTCTGGGCTGGAGATATAGGACGACACATTTAATTGGACTGGATTTAGTTGGTTAGCTTTTAAATGGCCAGCTGTAAATCAGTTGGTGACACTACTTTTGTTCAAAAGACTCCAAACTAAAATACTTTCTATATTTATCTGCATGCAAAATCCACACATACACTGTACCTGCTGGTTTCGTCTACTCAAAGTACAGGACAGTAAAGTGTGTTTCACCAGCATAGGAAAGAGAAGTGTTGACAGGATCATGACACTCTGTTGTTTGTTCTTCTGTGAGGTGTCATTGTCTCTACGTGTGTGTGTGTGTGTGTGTGTGTGTGTGTGTGTGTGTGTGTGTGTGTGTGTGTGTGTGTGTGTGTGTCTGTGTTATTGACGCACAGACTGTCCAGCATATGTGATCAGCTTTCATCCGTAGACTTTCTGTCTGCCATTAGTCATGGCTATTCAAAGAAAGTGCTGTTGGGAATACAGCATGTGTGCCGCACCTACACCAATCCATCCGTAATGGCCAGGATTACAAGTTATCAGATAAAATGTACACCAAGCAGCCACTTAATTAGCTACCTTTGTACAATCTAATATGATCCAGCTCTGCAATGAGTTCTACTTTTACAAAGTGTATAATTTTTTCAGTTCTTTTGATGTTGACAATAACAGAAAGGTAATAATTCTACTTATGTTTACTGCTGAAGTCATAGTGGGTGGTGGTGTTGTACTGGAGTCCATTATATTGACAGGTGTTCATAATATTCTGCCTCTCTCATGTATGTAAATGGAGTGGCCAAAATATTAGAAACACATTCCAATACAATGTAAGGTCAACACCACTGGAAAACTACAACCTCAATAATAAACATCAAATCCTCCGCTAATTTGCTGTACTTGTCCCTGGTCAGGGTTTTACAAAAACAACAACAACAAACAGTCTATAAAAATCTCAGAAAATACAGAAAGAAAAAAAAAAAGAAAAAAGAAATTCAATTTACATCTGTGTGGGATCTGACGCCACTATCGACAGTATCAATAGTTATGTATCAGTCTTGGAAAAATAAAACTGTAACGATCTGACACTGACTACGTTTACAAGCTGTCAATTTTCGGGTTATGGTCGGGTTATGGATGGGTGTGTGTGTGAGCAGAGAGAGTTACTCCTACATGGAATTTGTAATCAATTGGCAATATCCCGACGTAAATGGCGACGCACGGTTAGCGTCTGGACGTAGCCTACGGACAACCTTAAGACGCAATAACTTTTCGGTCACCTTCTTATAAATCTCACTATCTCGATACTTTCTGCCATCAACAAAAGACATTATATTCATGGTTTTCACCACACTAATAAAGAAATTGGTTTCCTCCTCGCTCCAAAAGTGTGGTGCTGTGCTGCGTCTCGCCATGTTTACCTCTACTTCTTGTTTACTTCCGGTATACTGCGCGCAGGTTTTCTGCCTTGACATATATATAACTATATTATTATAGTATATAATTATTATTATAACTATGTTTTCTGGCGCATACAAGAAGTTCCTCTACTCAAAAGACCAAGATTCCTTGCGAATAGAACATGCGCAGAACACAAATCAATGTTCCTTTTGATGGGGATATGCCAATACGCGTTTACATGACCAAAATTTCGGGTTAGAAAAGGGGTAACCCAGGTAGCATATTCGGGTTTTTAAAAACCGGAATATGAGCATATTCACGTTTTTGCTGGTGTTTACATGGACGTGCGCGACCGGGTTATTGCTAATATTCCGGTTTTGAACGGGTTATTGGCTGCATGTAAATGTAGTCAGTGTTGTGGTTAGGGTTCGGTTAGGTTTAGGCTTGGCTGCCCCAATAACTCAACTTACTCTAGCGGCCAGGGTTGGAGTCTGGCCCGGCCCCCTTTGCTGCACGTTATTCCCACTCTCTCCCCTGCCTTTCAATCTGTCCCTCTCTATCTAATAGAAGCAGTAATGCCAAAAGAATTATTTATATATTTTTTTTAAATAGTAAGTAAGTCAAGTGTATTTGTATAGCACCTTTCACAGATAAAAATCACAAAGTGCTTCACAATAAAATGCAATACAACACAAGAAGTCACAATACAAGCAAATTGAAATACAAATAGAAAACATAACAAGCAACCATAAAACCCACTCGACTAAGTAAAAGCCTGCTTGAACAGCAGAGTCTTCAGCTGCTTTTTAAAAGATTCAAGAGAATCCACACAACGTAGCGAGAGAGGCAAGTCATTCCACAGCCTAGGAGCCACTGCTTGGAATGACCGATCCCCTCTAGTTTTAAAATGAGTGCGGGGAACCACTAATAGCATCTGACCTAATGATCTCAGACTACGGGTGGGGGTATGTAGCTGTATCAAATCAGAGATGTATGAAGGAACTTGACCGTGCAAGGCTCTGAAAGTAATGACCAGGATTTTAAATTGAATTCTATACTGGACTGGTAACCAGTGAAGTGCTGCTAAAACAGGTGTGATGTGTGCTCTTTTGTTAATGTGCATTAAAAACCTTCTGAACAGTCTGGAGATGATAAAGCTGATTCTTACTCAGACAGGTAAAAAGACTGTTACAGTAATCTAAACGTGAAGAAATGAAATGTTAAATAAGGTTCTTAACTTAGAAATATTTCTCAGTTGGAAGAAACAGTTCCTAACTAATAATTTAAAGTGGTGATCCAGCGACATAGCTGAATCAAAAACCACACCTAAGCTCCTGAGACTCGGCTGGACAGACGAGCCTAAGTCCCCAATATGCTGCTTTATCTCAGGGATACGACTTTCAGGGGTGATAATTAGAGTTTCTGTTTTATCGGAGTTCAGAAGCAGAAAGTTGTCACATAACCACTGTTTGATAGTAGTCAAACAGTTTATTAAAGATGACAGTTTAGAGAACTCAGTTTTCTTAAACGAAAAGTACAGTTGGATATCATCCGCCTACAGATGGCACGATATGTCACTAAATTGACTAATTATCGGTCCTAAAGGAAATATGTACAAGAGGAACAGAATAGGTCCCAAGACAGAACCCTGAGGTACCCCACACAACAACTCTGCAGTTTCAGACAATATCTGATTCACATAAACACTAAAACTTCTACCAGAAAGGTAGGATGAGAACCATTTTAAAACTGATCCAGACATCCCAACCAGATCACGAAGTCTATCTATCATAATGTTATGATCGATAGTGTCAAACGCAGAAGAAAGGTCCAATAGGACCAAAACTGTAAAATCCTTTGAATCAGCTGACATCATAATATCACTAGAAACTTTAAGAAGTGCAGTATCCGTAGAATGCCTTTTACGGAAACCAGACTGGAATTTATCAAACAGCTCGTGTTTCTCTAAGAAAATGATGACTTGGTGAGGTTTATGAAAAGATCATGATTTGGGGTAAAATTACTACTGCTTTTGGTTACAGGGACCATTCTTGTCATGCTTACAATAACGACTTGGTTGGGTTTAGTGAACGATAACGTTCATAGTTGTTGACCGACTCAGTCATCCAACCTAACTTCTTATTTCTGCAGGCAATGAAATAATGTCAAAGAAGGTAAAGTCAGAACAACAGCTTAATGCTCCAGAAAACACCTGAGGAAGGCCAAACTGTGGGCCGAAACGTTGTGTGCCTTACTGCACTATAAGAGTATTTTTCCGGAGCATTAAGCTGTTGTGCGGACTTTACCTTCTTTGAACATTCACTTTTTTGTCCTGCACCAGCAACTACATGGATGTGCACAACATCGTTTTATTTGATAAAATAATACCACCCAACTTCTTCGCTTCCGACAGACAAGAATCATAATAACTACGGCCACATGAGGGCTTTGTCACCTGGATGTAAACATACGTCATTTTAGGGTGCTGAAAAGACTGATTTAAGCTTAAGATATAACGTAAGATGGGCGTCTGGGTGGCTCACCTGGTAGAGTGCACGCCCATATATAGAGGTTTAATCCCCCGACCTGCGGCCCTTTGCTGCATGTCATTTCCCCCTCTCTCCCCTTTCATGTCTTCAGCTGTCCTATAAAAATAAAGGCCTAATAAAATGCCCCAAATATATATATATATATATATATATATATATATATATATATATATATATATATATATATTGAGGCTATAGCATCTGTTTATTGTCTCCAGCCCCAGCATCCGTTAGATCAAAGAGGATGTGAACGCTGCCAGAGTGACTGGCTCTCTGCTCACATACACACATACTGTGGATACAGTACAGTACAGCATAGTGGGTGCTTAATATTCAAGGAGAGAGATGACTCTGAGTGGGTGCAAAAGAGAGAGATGAATGATGGTGAATAGAAAGGGAAAAGGAAAACAACGGAATTGAAAAAAAAAAAAAAAAAACTAGAAGGGCACTTGGAGTGCACAGATCTCCGCCAAAGCCATGCCCCATCTCGCAAATTTAACCAAAGTGAAACATAATTTGCGTGATTCGGATCCGCTCCAAAATGTAATGGGTTCTTCCTTGACCCGTGCTTCACCCTTCCGCCAAGTTTCACGAACTGAACTGAAAACATAATCTTCTTGGTGGAGTTAAAATGTGGAGGAAAGGTAACAGGACCGAAAAGAAAAGAGGAAAAAAATGGAGGAAGAGGTATACAAAAAAAAAAAGAATGGAGAGGAAAAGGCAGGAAATGAAAACTAAAAGGAAATGTAAAGGAAAGGAATGAGAAGCGGTAAGAAAACAGAAAAGAAAGCAGAGGGGGCAGAGCTGGAAAGAAAGAAGGAACCAAATTGAACAGAAAGGATACATAAATAGAGAGGGAAGGGAAAAGCAAAGATCATTAAAAGTAAACAGCGAGAGATATCTGCAATGATGGAGGGACTGTTGATGCTGAGGTTCAGCGCTGTCGATGTGTTTGAGGGGTGGAGGGCCGCGTTATTAGAGGTCATCTCTGTGGATTAGAGAGGCAGAGTTCAGCGCACAACAGCGCCATGCAATTTACCTCCATGAAAAATAGATGCAGCCGAGAAATGAAGTGACACATGCACTCAGGGCTGAATAGTTGTGAAAACCAACTGAATGAACTGGGGAGATGACAAGTGTGTGTGTGTGTGTGTGTGTACAACTACAATATTCAGTGCTACACTGATATTTCTATTAAATAAGTGCTTCAGAACATGTAAGACACTACCTGTTATGACAGCCGTTGGGTTGTGAGAATACATTTTATGTTATGAATACAATGGAGTGTCCCTTCTTCATATGCCGCAAATGTATTTATTTTTTCAGGTGAGATTTGACCTTGACCGTCTTAATGGAGAGGGCTAATGTTAGGGAAATTATGATACATACTTCCCCTCTTGTTATTATTAAAGTGTTTGCATAGAATAATATTATACTGACTACTCTAAACAAGATAACATGGAGCCACTGTCTTGTCCTTGTCTGAGCACGGTGTGACGCTGAGGAAAGACTAGATAGGGGAGACGTCATCGACTGACAAGATGACAACTGACGACATCAAACCCTGTCTCATGATTGTATTTCACACATAAATAAGCTACTGTAGAGAGCTTTACGTTAGGTCCTTGTCTGTACTATTCTGTAGTGCGGAGACTGCCCCCTTGTTGGGTTCTCAAGTAAAATGAACTTTAATATATCTTCAGTGGTCTCTAGGGTTGGGCATCGTTTGGATTTTAACGATTCTGATTCCTATTCCGATTCTTCCTTTCGATTCCGGTTCTTATCGATTCTCGAGTCAGATTATTTGAGGGGTGGAGTTGAAACGGGTCACATGCCTAGAGGAAAGTTTTATTTTGATTCAACGGTGGGTTGCAGTTTTACAGCTTTTTCAATGTAAAATAAAGCCACACTAGAGCTACGCTTACTGTGCTCCAAGGCTGCAACACAACAAGCGCCTGGCCGCAACGGAAACCAAAACTTACGCATATTAAATTTGGAACCTATGATCAGATTTGAAACCAAATCCTCCAAACGATTCCTATGAAGAAATGATTCTACTGGAATTGTAATTTTTGAAACTATTCCGAGTAGGAATTGGTTCTCGATGCCCAACCCCAGTGGGCTCTGTCTATTATTTGATAATGTAATTATTCTAACATATTATTTGATAATGTAAATTATTCTGACGGCTAATATACTTATAAAGTAATTACGTATGCTTAATTTATTTCATGAACATAAAGGTCCAATATGTAATATATTTACTGTAATAAATCCAAAAATGACCCCAATATGTCATCAGATATTAGGGAAACATGCCAAGTTGAAATACTATCTTTTCTGACAACAATGCTAATGCCAGTATTTTCTCCTTTTGAAATTTCCGTTCCGTGGCGGAATGTCCGTTTGTGTTTTGGCCTGTGTGTTGTTATCAACTGCCCAGTTTGACAGCCAGGCCGCCAGATATACTGTACCTGTAAACACGTAAACCCAGCGCACTACAGCTGGAACGTTAGTACAGCCATGAAAGCAGCGGAAAAAAAACAAAAAAACAGGATCAATGGAGATAGATTCTAGCCGACCTACCAAAGCTACCCCAAATTTTGCTGTACAAGTAATAGTCTCAGAAATAATTGTGATCAACAATGTAATAGTCTCTTTCAGTCCAATTTAAAAATAATTATTTATTTATTACTTTTTAAAACAAATTAAAGTTTTGAATGAATTCCAGGATACATATGTTGGTTATATATCAACATGTCATGTGACCCAGATAATGTAATAACACAAATACACAGCCTATGAAGTAAACGCCTCTTTATTTTCATAAAAAAAAAAGGTGAAGGGCGTGATGGTTATTTAATTAGAGGGTTTGTCAGGCAGATTTCGGGCCAGATACACAGTCAAGTTCAACTTCTCTGGCTTGAGGCAGCTACAGCCCAGGATGTTTGGAGTGGCTATGGCAACAATTGACAGATGCCTTTAGCATAACTTTAGCTCAACAGTCCGACTGATAATTATTAATAACAATGAATAAAGAAATAATAATTACTTAATGCCAGCAAATAATTGCGGTTGAACAAAGAAACAGGGATTACGTAAAATAATTGACAATTATGTTATAATTGCAACAGGCCTAATTGTCACACAACATAACTACCACAGTTGGGGCGGTGCAGATGGCTGCATCCTCTAAAGAGCCCAGGACTAGTCAGTGCCTTTCCCATAAAAGATAATAAATAAAATAAAAAAAAATGGCTTCATTTAGCTCCTGTATCTTAAATCACTGACCTTTTTTATTACAGCTGACAATCCTTCACTTAGGCTCAGAGCAACATGGTGAAATGTGGTCTCTTCTCCCAAGCTAATTTGATTCAAGGTGCCATATATTGACTAACAGTGATTCTGTACCGCGCCCACACACACACACACACACACACACACACACACACACACACACACACACACACACACACACACACACACAATTTTCTCTTGGGAGACGGGGAGCTTCTGTGGCTCGACAGCTCTGGACTGTCCCCTCCATCATGAAACTGTCAGACAGCTGCAGGGCATAACACCAGCTGATAATGTATTCTTCCTAATCCAACACCAATTCCAACTGAGCTGCAGTTCAGCTGTGTGCAATTCTGACCACAAAAATGCCATAAGTCAATAAAATAAAAAATAAAAAAATCACAACTGGCCTTGCCTTAAGTGACCTTTAATGGCCAAACGCTAAGATGTATGAGTATCTGTTTGTGTGTGTGTGTGTGTGTGTGTGTGTGTGTGTGTGTGTGTGACCACAGGCCTGGTTGAGGCAGCGCTTCAGCCTCCTGCTTTGTTGACAGAAGATAATTTGGTTTTGACAGCAGATGCTGCCTGTCCTCTCCTGTGCCCCTATTAGAGGCAGAGAGGTATCAGGTCTGACAAGCATTAGAATGTGGAAAAGCTCCCTGAACAGAAACCATTCTCCAGCCTCTTCTCTTGCCCAGCAGGCAACGAGTCTACGGCGTCAAATGAGTTCCCTCGCTTTACTTTTATTTTTTTTAGCATTAGAGGTTTTTGTCACAGCGACAAAAGGAAATAGGGAGCGATGCGATAACACGCCGAGATGTCTCCCGTTCCTGTTATCTGCCGCCGTTTAGGAGGTGTCTGTGACAAGATAGCGAGAGGAAGATGCATCATCTCAATCCAACTGCTCGATACTCATTTAGTGTTAGCGACTGCAACGAAACACAACACACCTTTAAACGTGTCAGACTCCAAAAAAGAATTGTTAAGCCACTACAGCTAATATTTCCCTACGTTATGCTCATGTGCATCATTCCACACTTTAGCCAGCTCAACCACAGACTCGCTCTCCATCGCTCAGCCAGCTGGCCTGACATTTGATAAGAGTTTTTGGTTTCAGCCCGGACAAGTGTCTTACAAATGCTCACACAGATAAGTGCGCACACACATCCACAGCCAATCCCCCGGGAGAAGCAGCTTATATATCCTTTCTGCCTCAACTTAATATTTCATCCCCTGACTGGAGGCCTCATGTTTTATTGAGCCAGTCACTGCCATCAGAGTGGATGTACTACATTATGCACCATCATTTATAAATGACCACCAATCAATGTCTACCCATACACATAACACTCACTAAACAGGCTCTGTTTGTCTCTTTGGCATTGCTGAGCACTCATGCACATTGATATAAACAACTTTCTCAGCCCAACACAAACTTTTCGTTCCCAATTTAGCGCGAGAAGGGGAACTACATTTACCTTAATGAAACGCAGAAGTCAGCAGGAGCAGCTCTCACACGCTCATAATTCACATGGACAGGGATTTTAGTTCCCACTGGTTTACTTTGCTCGCCTTAATGGGAACTTCTGACATAAATATTTTACTTTGCTGTTTTCCAACTCTGCTCTGCTTCCAAAGGCACACACACACACACACACACACACACACACACACACACACACACACACACACACACACACACACACACACACACACACACCGAATTAGAGAAACTTTAAAAACCCATAGGCGATGTGAATGAGGAGCAACACCACCAAATTATAAAAACCTACAAAAGCATTTCAACACATCTTGTCATCAACAGTGCGATTTAATTCTTGACAATTCTGATTTGCTCCAGCTAATGTGGGCTTCTGACAAAAGTCTTTTGGTTTACCCTTCTCCTGCACACTCACTCAACACAGACACACACACACACACACACACACACACACACACACACACACACACACACACACACAAGCATGCTGACACTCGGTGATGGCACTTTTAGTCTCCATAACTTGGCCCTTGATCACTGTAATCAAACATAGGCAGCATCAGCCTGAAGCTCCCGTAATTATGGGCTGCTCGGGCCCCTGAATGAGGAGCGCACACGCACAAAAACACACAGCGGTGTGCACGCGCCTGCATGCCAGTAGACCATCACAGTTTCAAAAACATACATACACACACACACACACACACGCAAAGACACACAGGACCGTGTGTGCGCTCTGCTGCACACTCAGCACAGACGGAGCCTCGGTAAAGGACACTAATGAGTCCAATGAGACTGAGGGGAAAACAGCTCCTGAAATCTACACCACAGTAAAACACCTCAGAGAGACTGAGAGGGAGCAGAGGGAGCCAGCATGAGGACGGGGCTGGGAGGGGTTTCACAAGGTAAAATGCAGAAAGAGAGAAAAGGAAAGCGGAGATAAAGACTGAAGGAGGGAAAACAAGAGAACGGACGGTAGCGATGGTGAGTTGCCAGGGCCCTAGCGGAGCTGTTGCCAACTGTAACCATGGTAACAGGTTCCCATGGTGCATGTGTGGTGCAGCCGGTGAGTGTCAGGCTGGGGGTGTGGGGTGTTAAGGGTGTGTGGAGGGGGGAGGGGGGGTAACATTTCTTTTGCTTTCATTTTTGGCGAGCGTCCCACCTTTATCAGCCGCCCAGCAGAGGAGGGCCTTATGTAAACTCTGTTTTAATGATGCTGCCTATAAAACGATGTGATCTGGTTACATAAAATATATCTTCACTGACATGGCCCATAAAGCTGGGTTTGTGAATAAGAGACACACTCATTGGATCCCTATTCCAATGAGCCGGCAGCAATTCAGTGGCCTTGATGAATGAAAGCCCGGGGCCAGTGTAGGTCCGGATCTAAGCCCAGAGCCAATGGCTCGATCTTAGCAAGTTTCCAGCCAATGGAAAGCATGGATGATTGCAACCCTCTGGCCAATTGAGGTCCTGCAGTGATGTCACCATAGTTCCATGAACAACAATTGCTAATTAATTATTTAGTTGAATCAGTTACTAAAATGGGTCACACTTGCAGAATCAGTGATAATATTATCCAATACATTTTGTGTGGTTTATTGTATTTACTTTAATTACTAACTCCGGCCTGTTTCCTGACACAGTGTACAACACCTTCTTTAAAAAATTGAAATTTAAATGATCATCCCGGAGTCATGTGAACTCCATTGTGTCCCAAAGACAAATTTAAAAAGATTCAGATTTTGATTCTACGAAATACCATTTTTCATACTATGGTCGGCATATTTCTGCAATACACATTCAAAGTATTTTGTCTATGTTCATTCATGTGGTGTTGGAATAATTGGAGAAATTAGTTCCCGATCATATTTCATGGCTCACCTGATCCGTTTTCTTTACTCTTTGCAAATACTGGAAACAGTTATCAACGTGTTGTTGTGCTCTGAGCAACAAAACACAATACATCTAATTTAGCATCGATTTTGATTCCACATTGCTTAAAGCTCAGGAACACAACAATTTCCAAAGAACGATTTCCCATCTCGGGAAATGGAACGATCCGAGGAGTACACAAATGCACCACTGGCTTTAGCGGAGTTCTGCACTCTCTAAGTGCCATTCTAGTTTTTTTCATCGTTATTGGTCCAGCCAGCGAGCTGTTAGATGCTAACGCTTAAAGGGATATTTCACCGCCATTCAACCGGCATTTCAACCATATACACGAAACAACGTTTTAAACTCTAGACAACTTCGCTCAAGTTTCTTTCTTCTTATTAATTTTTTCTGAAATGCAGATATCAATAATATATAAGGACACTTTTAGTTTATTTTAACCTTTGTCTTAATTTTGTAGTTTTGTCCATAATTTCTACCGTATCACTCATAATGAAGACCTGTCACAGACATTTTTGGAATGCTTCTAGCCATGTTTTTACATCACAGCTATTAACCAGGTGAGTAAAATGTTATCATACCTAAAAGAAATTGTGAACAACCAAACGAAAATGTCCTCAGCCGTCAGAATTTATTTTTGTCTGCCCACCATTAGTGTGGCAGTCAGAGTCTGTGATTTCAACTGCAAAACCTCGATAGTGGTCCAAGATTATTTCATGGTACGGTTTGTATATGAGTGTGTGTCTATGTGAGTATCGCAGTTTGAGTACGTTTTCTTTTTTTTACTGGTCATTAAAGCAAAGCCAGGAACGTCAGAGTACTTGCCCACTGGGCCTGAGACGCACATACAACAGACCACGCCACATGGAGAAAAGCCAGCATGTCTGGTTCCACTTGCATGCATGACTGTTTATGGACTCGAGTCCAGTTTGCTTTGTGAAGCACAAAGGAAAAAAAAAAATTGCCGGCAGCCGCAGCAACACCACTGGGGAAACCAGAGGAGGGAAAACAATGTATTAGCTTCAAAATAGAATGTCCATCATGAATGTGTTGGGGGAACGCTTCTTTTCTTACAGGCAGTGCAGGATTTGTCTACAAACGAGGGTAGAGGAAGGCAGTTAAAATGTTGTTTTCACTTAATTAACTTTGAAAACTGATGGCTGACAAGAAGAAGGCCTTTTCATCGACTGTATTAGAAGAGCAGAAAGCTCATCGTCCCCAACAGCTCTCATTCTTGATGTGTTACCAGCATTTAATAGTAAGCTATTACGGCAGCTATTTAGATTAGCTCATACTGTGGTATCTTTTAATCCATTATGTTTTATGAAGGCTGTGGAAAATCAATGTTATAAGATTAGACTAAACATCTGACTGTTTTATTGCCAAATAAACTCAAGGACAATAATACCAGGATCAATGAAACTTGACCAATAACATTTGATTGTTGTAGGCAGATACTGATATCAATATTTAAGAATAATCGGGCACCTGGTTGGCTCACCGGGTGGAGCGGGCGCCCATGTATGGAGGTTTGCTCCTCGCCCGGCCCGGGGGCCATGTTTGACTCGCTGCCTGCACTGTCGTCATTCCTCTCCTCTCTCTCATGTCTGGGCTGTCCTAGGAGAAATGGGGGCCAAAAAATACCCCAAAAAAAAAAAACAAAACATGTATTGGCACATTCCAATACACACTGCAATCTAAAAATAAAAAATGTCAATATCTGTGAAGACAATAAAATAGCTGATAGACTTCTGTCTGTTGACAACAGTCAAGGTCTAATAGAACTATACAATATATAATAATGAATCTAACAAACTGTTTAACATTGAACGTAATTGTTGCACAGGAATGTCGATTGTTCAAAACCCTGCATTATGTTCAATGACAAGTTTTACATCCAATGCCAACATTTTTGGGAAATTCTCATTCCTACAATGTCTGTGCACGCCACTATACATTCATTCAACCTTTGTTTATATTCAAGGGATCATTGAGGGGTGATCCTCATTTACAATGACATGGAGTCAAGTTACGAAGACAAAAACAGAAAACAGAAAAGAAGCAACACAATCACAACAAAAAATAGAAAGAGAAATACAACTTTCTGAATTGGAAAAATAATCTGATAAATACATTTCGGATGATAAGGATGCAATAGAAAGTACAATTGTGTAAAGCAATAACAAGTAGAAGTTTGCAGGTTTAAAACCAGATTTCTGAAATGTCCAAAAGGCACAATTGTGTTGATTTTAAGTAAGCATTAAATTGTAATTTGTTATACAGTATGGTTATGGTTAGGGAAAGACAGTGGTTACGAATAATTAACTTGCAAATGTTGTGAATGCAACACTTTTACTCCCCGCCTTGCCACATAAAGGGCACACTATTTACTGCACGGGCAACGAACATTATGACCGGATGTAAATCATGAAGTGCATAATTGTCCAATATTAAGGTAATTCCTCAGATACTGCGCTGGACCAGTTTCAGCCTTTTTTTTACCAGCCAATTGTTACATCAGTCTAACCCTTGTACTGTGTGCCTCGACCAGGGCCCCACTACCAGCACCTCCTGCAGCCCTGCCGAGCCTCTGATGCAGGGCCTGATCCCTCTAAAACTGCTGTTTGCTGGGGGTCAAAACAATAGGCCGCAGACTGTAGGATAACACATGAAGGCAAAGGTCACTGCTGGGGAATAAGGATGATCCATTACGTCCCCGGTATGGAGCATAGCGAGACACAGCAAAACACACACCATGAACATTACACACAGTCAGTCCAACTGGACATGTAAAGAATGAATTATTCCTGCCCATCTTTGAAATCTGGGATGCGTGTGGGCGTTTGCAGCATGCCGCAGGCGTACTTGTTAAGTGTTAAAATGTGTATTTATGGACAGACGGATCACAATGTGAGAAAAACGAGAGAAAACGGCATTTGTGGCATTCAGAGGTACAGCGCGTAGAGCTTTCTCTTTATAGAGTATTATGAAATTGATCGAGTTTAATGAAAGATTATGAATGAAGGAATCCATGACAGGGATTAGCACTATGCAGCTTCTTTCAGCATCCGGGATTGTTTTATTGTTGTTTTTAGGATTTTGTGAAAAAAAAAAAAAACCTGCAACCTCCAAAAATTTGCAACAAATCATAGCAGGAAACCACCTGGCCCTCACTGTTTCCAATTGCTTTAATGCATGTATTTATAAGCTAGCATTAGAATGAGGCATCGCATCTAATTTCAGAGTGAAATATTCATGAGGAGCTCCTGCATGTAGCATGTTTAATGTCAGCGGTGTGTCTTGCTACTGTAAAAGAGAGATAAAAGGCATTCTACACAGGCAAACTATACTGTACAGAGGGGGGTGCGAGAGTCGTGTGAGGTAGATGTTGCTGTGTTAAAAAATAGAATTTGCATTATTGTTACGATGCATTATAATGATGCTTGCCAGGTAAAGTGGCCACAATTATTCAAGCACCTTTGTCAACACATATTATTCCCTCTATAATGGCTTTAGATGTCTTCATTTCGAACAATACACAGGTGGAGAGACAGAGAAAGGGTGGATGTGAGAAGAGAGAGAGAGAGAGAGAGAGAGAGAGAGAGAGATCTCTCCAGTTGTTATTATTCTCGCCAGCAGATGCGCCTTTTTGCCACGATGTAATTTGGGCCGATCCATCAGAGAGCAGTAATGAGGTCTAATGTTAGAGCCCACTGTGTCCTAATGACACCTCGGCTGTCCCATCGCCAAACCCACTCATTCCAGCCGCAGACCCCTGCTGGGCTTCGGGCAGCTGGGACTTGCCATCTGACCTTTAGAGAGACAGCCCGCTTCATCACAGCCCGAACCACAGCAACAGGACGAACCCCGGTTTACGAGCTGGGGGACGTGACGTGGTAGATATCTCAATGTGGTCGATGGCGGGAAAAGACCTCCTGTCATTTTGATTTTAAAAGGGCTGTGTCTATTGCAAGTCATCTCCAACACCATGATGATGGAGGTAACACCATGACAACAGCATCATAAAGACATACATCTCATTACCTGGCAACAATCCCAGGAGGGTCACTTGGAGGAGACATTTTAATGGCAACGATAAGTTAAACATAAGTGCAACTAAGGATGGAAATGGAGGTTGGTATATTATTATAGGGGAAATACTTATTCATCCCATTGTCTTTAAACTGTATCATCTTCCATCTCCTCGTTGCTTTATCCTAAGATGCTGGAGTCTTCTCTGTCAGTAAGAGATGTAATTACCATGATGAAAAGTTAGCATTGTAGAAAGAGATGTTTGTTACAATCCAGTATGTGTATTTCATATATATATATATCATCTTTTACTGAGGGAGAAGACTCCAGCATCTCAGGATAAAGCAACGGGGAGATGGAAGTGATACACTTTAAAGACAATGGGAGGAAAAGCATTTTCCCCATGCTGACAGCACTTTTGAAGGATTTTGTGTTTCGACACAAAGACTTAAAAAAAAGGAAAAGAAAAACAGGAAAGCGGTGGAAATGTACAGGTCTGAGGGTTTAACCCAAAAAGTCGTTGAGTGAATTTGAGCATTTGGGACGAGTGAAGCTGCAGCTATAGCCGAGACCTGGCACCCTGCTAAATGCAAGGCTGAGCTCATTAGGACTGGCCCAACATCACACGCAAACACACGCACGCACACACACACACACACACTCACACACACACACACTCACACACTCACACACACACACACACACACACACACACACACAGACAAACGCACCCCAATCTGTCAGTGTTTTCACATTAAACAACCAGACGCACAAAAAAAAAAGCAGAAGCATATAGAGACAATGCGGGGAGAGAAACCGAGAAATTGAGGCGAGCAAGGGGAAAGAGTTGGCACGGCAGCAAGGATCACACAGGGATGGTGAAGGAGCGATAGAGACAATGACAGACAGAGATCGAGTGAAAGACAGAGAGAAAGATACAGACAGAGAGAGATGGAAACAATGAGGGGAGAGACAAAGCAGGTGGCCTGGGTAATTGCCTGGGGAATATAATGAATGAGCCACAGTGCGTCTGACGGAATAGGAAATCGTCTCTATCTTCTCATTCCGCTTTCCCCCTCTCATTATCTCTCGCCCTCTCTCGTTCCACACCTCCCCTTATCCATCTCCTGCGCACCTCTTTAAACATATCTCCTAACCATATCTTTCTTTCTCGCCGATTGCCAGCATTTTCTCTCTCTCAACTGCAGAGCTTTCACCACCCGTTTTTTTCCTCCCAACTCGACTCCCCACTAGTTTTCTGTTTCCACCTTTTAATTTTTTCTTACATCAAAACTTCCACCTCCGCTAGCCTCCCCCAATTCCCTAAGCGGCCTGCACAGCTGCACCTGTTCTGGCTATTCTGCTCCATGCATCTGTGGGATATCACAAAATTTCAAACGTTGTGACTAAAACAAGAAACTAGAAATGTCCCACAGGCTGCAAACATGCTGCTGTGCCTCGTCCCGAAGGTGATCTGTTAAAATCGAGACAAAAATACAGTGTTTTCACTGAATGTCTTTGTTGAGTGCGCCATTCTCATAGCATCACAAAGCCTCCATCGGATAAGCTCAGTTTTTCACTAATGTGAGACACTCCTTTTTTTATACCCAGCAGAAGGAAGCTGGGCAAATTACCAGTTGAGATGGAATAAATATAAAATTAAGCATGATTCTGCAACTCTACGCCTAAATTGGTGCTGGAGCAAAGTTTGGGGATTAGTTTTAAGTTTTTTTTGATAGTTTAATCTGTCTAATAATTAGTTTTTTCATACTTTCAAATATTTTATCATTTTGTCTATAGCACGCAGAAACATGGAATCAAATATGGATTGAACGACAGTCTCGTTTTAGAAAGTTTGTAAAAATAATTGGATTCAATTTACATGTACATTGATGTGACAGAAAAGTTTAGGAAAAGCTGTTAGCAGCAGGTGTTTGGTAGCTTTATTTTAGATCATTTATCTAAATTGGCATTGATGTATTTAGTAAATTGACTAATTTGTGAAGCTAATTAAGATGGAATTAGGCTTCTGCAAAGACAAATGTAAAAGTTACAGCAACGGTTACAGTTACGGCAAACCTATTCAGAAAAGGGTGTTAAAAAGAAATCGCAGAGGCTCACAGTGGAGCAAACGTGCACACATCTCAAATCTCAACCTGGTCTGCAGATACATTATGTGTGAGCTGATTGGTTGAGGTGCAGTATGTGCAGGTATAAAACAATCAAAGCCACGTGAACATGGATGTTTCTTAAACGTCCCATTTTCAGGATTATACTTGTATTTTGGATTTCTACCAGAACATGTTTAATGCTTTAATGTTAAAAAAATACTTTAGTTTTCTTATACTGTCTAAATATACTTGTATTCAGCCTCCTGTCTTAACCGCTCTGTTTTAGCGTCTGTCTTCTTTAAAGGTCCTATGAAATGCTGCTTTTTGGATGCTTTTATATAGACCTTAGTGGTCCCCTAATACTGTATCTGAAGTCTCTTTTATATAGACCTTAGTGGTCCCCTAATACTGTATCTGAAGTCTCTTTACCGAAATTCAGCCTTGGTGCAGAAGTACAGCCACTAGAGCCAGTCCCACAATGAGCTTTCCTTAGGATGAGCCATTTCTGTGTCTGGAGCTTTACATGCTATTGAGGAGGAAAGAGGGGGGCAAGGTGGAGGGTGGGGGTGTGGCCTTGACCAACTGCCACTTTTCTTGTTTGAAAGCCATGATGTCTCTCTCTCATGGGCGGGCCAAATTCTCTGGGTGGGCAAAGCAGAGAAAGGGGAGGTAACCTTGCTCCTTATGACCTCATAAGGAGAAGATTCCAGATCGGCCAATCTGAGCTTTCATTTTCTCAAAGGCAGAGCAGGATACCCAGGGCTCGGTTTACACCTATCATTACCATTTCTAGCCACTGGGGGACCATAGGCAGGCTGGGGGAACTCATAAATGTTAAAATAACTCATAAAGTGAAATTTTCAAGCCATGGGACCTTTAAGACCCCCTCCTGAAAAAGCCCAGTCTGCTTTGACTGGTCAGCATTTCTGGGTCTGCCACATTTGCACTCTCTGAGTCTCTGCACTGTAGTGGCACCTTCTACCTATATATGTTATACTTGTGACATCACAATTGTAGAGTAATTGTAGAGTAGTCCTTACGACTTGTTAAAAGCCACCGTTCGAAAGCAGAGGCCAATGACAGCCCAGTGACCAGTCCCCTGAGCCAATCAGGTGTAGGAAGCTTCATGTTGAGAGTACTTAGGGCCAACATACCGTGTACTCTTGCAGAAGTGCTGTTTGTACAGTCTGAAAGCAGTCAACGTCAAGCCTACATTCAACAGCGTTTCCGTTGACCAGTGGTGGAAGAAGTATTAAGTACTAATACCACACTGTAAAAATAGTCTCTTCCAAGTAAAAGTCCTGCATTCAAAATGGTACTTAAGTAAACGTATGTAAGTATCATCAGGAAAATGTACTTAAAGCATTAAAAGTAAAAGTACACAATGCAGAAAAATCCTCACATTTGAGAAAAGGGGAAACGATCCAAACTGTTCTGTCTTCAACTAAGTGTTTCATCGGCTCATCATTTTAGCTGGACTTGTAGGCCCTTATATTGTTGGGTGGTTTAATTTATAATACAACATTGCATTTTAAAAGTAACTGAAGATGTCAGATTAATATAGAGTAGTAAAATGTACAATACTTATCTCGGAAATGTAGTGGAGCAGAAGTAAAAAGTGGCATGAAAAGAAAAGACTACAAGTACCTCAACATTTGTACTTAAGTACTGTTCTTGAGTAAATATACTTAGTTACATTACACCACTGGCGTTGACGGCGATAGAGGCATTGTGTCTGCATGTGGGGATATGTATTCAATAAAACCCTGAAGGGGCCTTGCTATGTCACTTATGTACTGTATAGGAAAACGGGAAATACAGGAAATCTAGAATTGGGGCTTAAATGTTCCCTATTCAGCTTGAACGTCAGCTTGGCTAACTTCCCTCTGGCCTCCTGTCAGCGGTCACTGAGCGGCATTGTGAGCGAGTGAATTGGGTGGACGTATGCCGGGGGCCACAGGTAGATAGAAGACAGAGTCGAGATAGATAGCTAGGGAGGGACGGATGGAAGGACGTGCAGGCGAGATACCAACAAGAGAGGATGTGATGGTGGTGGAGGGGAGACCGATAGTGTCACGTCTGCTATTGATGCCCGTTTGATGAGATGCCTCAAACAGCTGAAAAGAGGAAAGACAGGGAGAGTAAAAGAGTGAAAGACCCCTTTCATCACGGCGACTTGTGCCGCAGAGCCCTCCCATCACCTCCTCCCCATCCCTCCCGCCTTCTTCCGAATCCTTACCCCCTCCCCCCCTGCGCCCCCCGCACGAATAGATAAAACACATTCAATCAGAGAGAAACGAGAGAAGGGGGTGGGGGGGAATAAAAGAGAGCAGTTCAATCACACTGGCGTTCCTCTTTCTATTTCAAAGACCGAGATCAGGTTGGGGGGGTTGGTGTGTGGGGGGGGGGGGCTTTGAGGAGAATGTGCCACTGGGTTGATGCACACTAGGGCGCTAAAACCGAAGGGAACTTTGAACTTAGAAATAGACGATCCAGTAAATTGATACAGTGTTTCTCCTACATAGAATGATGGATCATAATGAGTATATTTGCATCGAGGAAAGATGCTAAAGAGAACACGATTACAATGAAAATCCCATCGTGAAATGTGAAATCTAGTCACAAAGTTGCACCAAGTGATGGGCAAGCGGAAAAACAATAAAATAAGGTAACATTTCAGCAGTATGTTGCCACACATTACATGCATTGACAGGGTCAATAAATACACAAGTGTAATGTGGACGATGTTAATGAGAGTCAACATTTGTCTGCCTTTATAGAAACCAACACTCCTCCTTAACCCTCCGTGGGTTAGGGATACCGGCAAGTTCAAGTGATGTTTGACAATGACAACACTCTTACTCAAGAAGCGATATTACAAAATTTCATTGTAGACATTTATTTGCTATTTTCATCATACGTTAGGCTAGTTTTGTGAACCCAAGACTTTTGTAAACCCATTTCGAGCACCAAAACAATTTAGTGTAGGAATGTTTTCACAAGAGATTTGCATAATATATTTCCTCTTTAGGCCGGCTACACACTAGCTGCGTGGCGTTTCGGTTTTTATTTCGGCTCCCATGTTAACAGGTTAGAGCTTACACACTGCCAGCGTGACACACACAATGATTTTTAAATATTGCCAATTATTGTCAATACAAAACGAAATATTCTGTAGCCTATTTTGCCGTCAATACTGCAGACGTTGTCTTTGCTGTAATCGAATCGGTTATGTTTAACATGGTATTTCATTTTATCAATGGGAAACATACATGTGTCCAGACAAGGCTAGCAGCAGCAGCGCCGCCTCAGACACGTTTCTGGTGTGTAAAGACATAGAAAGATCCACGCAGCCGCCACGCAGGTGACACGCAACAGAAACGCCAAGCTTACGCCACGCAGCCAATGTGTAGCCGGCCTTAGGGCCAAATTATCTCTGTATACATTGCTCAGGAACAATTTTGAGTGTCACTATACAGAAAGCAGAGTTTGTTCTGAACATTTTGATATGAAACACATTGGGGATCAGGATAAATGCCAATACCCTTAAAGCAACACTAGAGGACTTTTCCCGCTTCGGTCCCCCTACAGGTTGGAAGTGGAATTGTCCATTACGTTACATTATGCAAGTTTGCCGAGAAGCCCCTGACTGCAGACCCGCAGACCTCAATGTGGGCGGAGTTAAACGTTTAACCCCGCCCACATTGAGGCCTAGCTGTTACCTAGCTAACCGCTAGCTGAGACAGCATGTAATAACTTTAAAAGACCCTCAAAATAAAACTTGAAAATAACCGTTAACATATATAACAGCTGTTAGCTACGTCAGTTCTACTTTACTTGTGCTCATTTAAAATACAATCACTCAATACTTGTCTTTATTGTTATTACTGTAAAGTCTTCTTTTCCTATTAAGTTTGACTTAACGTTATTTTAGACTGAATCTAGCTGTCAGATAGCGGTTAGCTGAATTAGCGGTTAGCTAAACTAACTAAAACTTTTTAGCCATCTATGATTGTTTGATTGCTAATTTTAGCTCAAAATGCCATTCAAGTGACAGCCTTTGTTGTGTTTGATTGCTAACTTGTAGCTAGCAGTCATTTAAAAAACGTTTTAGCTATCTATGATTGTTTGATTGCTAACGTTAGCTCAAAATGCCGTTAGCATCTAGTAGGCTACTTGATTGCTAACGTTAGCTCAAAACGCCGTTAGCATGTAGGAGGCTACTTGATTTCTAACATTAGCTCAAAACGCCGTTAGCATCTTAGCTAGCAGTCATTTCAAAACGTTTTAGCTAGCTAGTGCCCTAAATATAGGGCACTAGTTTTAGCTATCTGTGATTGTTTGATTGCTAACGTTAGCTCAAAACCATAGACAGTATATTGTAGGCTACTTCACAAAGTGACGCATGCGCAATTCACATCTGCACTCGACTCACATCGGGTAGTTTTATAAATGTCAATGGTAGTGACAGCGGTGTTAAACGCTTAACTCCGCCCACATTGAGCTCTGCGGGTCTGCAGTCAGGGGTATATGAGTTTGCCAGATCGGGTAGCGGATCTGTAGTTCGACTGAACTGGACAATGTAATGTAATTGACAATTCCACTTCCAACCTGTAGGGGGACCGAAGCGGGAAAAGTTACCTAGTGTTGCTTTAAAAGGAGAATTCAAGGATATATGTGAAAATGCCCTTGGACCTCAGAGGGTTAAAGATACCCCTGAGGAGTTTTTCACTAAAACACATTACATGTATCTTTAAGGCCTATCAAACGAGTTGAGGTAGAATGGATTCATTTGCTCATAAAACATTTGACTTTTTTTCTTACTGTATGTAGAACTTTCAGCTATTATACAAACTATTCAAAAAGGGATTAAAAAAGCTGCCTTTAGATATCAGATGTCCTTCCATTTATGTATTTAAATCAAAGCTAAAGATACATTTTTACTGTCTGGCCTTTTTAACACACTAATTGCGAATTCTGTTATGTCTATTATTCTGTATTTCTGAATTGCTGCTTCTTGTTGTTGTTGGGATGCTTTCTGTTATGTGAGCTTAGTTTCTACTTTTTATTTTTACATTTCAATGTTTTGATACAGCACCTTGGTGCTTCTTTGTACAGCGATTTGGTCAGCTTGAGCTGTGTTTCAATTTGCTCTAGAAATAAACTTTACTTACTTACTTACTTATTAAACCCCAACCCCAGAAAGACATCATATACGTAGACCACCTTTTATTCTATAAAAATTGCCAGTCGTGTTTGCCGTGGTTAAACTTGCAGACCTACACAGAGACAGTATATTTGCCCCAGCAGGCCAATTGCAGGGGGGACTGTACTCACCCAGAGTGCAGCTTCCAAACCAGCAGAGGCTGGCAGTCTGGGTAATAGCCGGCTGTGGTTGTCTGCAGCTCAGCTGATGTGTTAGCGCTGTGGTTGGCGGTCGGATTGGAAACTTCAGCAGCCTGTTATTCTGTCAGCGAGTTGAACCATAAGTGGGCGGCAGTTGTGGTGGAGAAAGGAAACCTGTGGTTACGCATAAAGGGGGGGAGGAGGGGGGGAACGACACAGTGATTTGGGTGGTGGTGATGAGGATTTTTCACCAGGTCTTTTGGTCATTTGTTATATTGTGTGTGTGTGTGTGTGTGTTTGTGTGTGCATTTTTGTGTATTGACAAAATCCTCCGCACAATAATTGCAGGTAAACGCAGTGAAGGCATATTTGATTGGATGTGAATCACTGCTGCAAATACAGCGGCTCAATATCTACCAATCAAAAAGCCGGAACATGTACAAAACACACACACACACACACCCACACACACAGGCTCTCAGTCTGGGTAAATACATGATTAACAGGCTGCTATGATACCACCGTGCTGTTGAAGTTGAAGGGTGTATGAACATGCTGAAACAGTTTAATTGAGTCCAGACACATTGAGGAATTGCATATTTAACTGCTGCTGGAACCACTACCATCGCACAGTGTTGGTTTCACCACATTGGAATAATGGGTAATGATTTCATAACCGGACATTGACATTAAAATGCTTTCTTTAACGATTTAGAAACTGCCAGTTTACACCAATGTGATTACACGAGACGGTAAATTGACTACACAGCACTGACTTCCGTAACTTCCGACTCTTCGGGATTTATTGTAGTCTTAAAATATGAATGAGGATAGTGAATAACTTTCTACAGTTGCATTTCTAATAGTGATGAAACGGCGAACATGTTTCTCTGATTCCCTGCTTCCCTTGACCATCGCTGCTCTCTCGCGCTTGCGGGCGCTCATTGAGCCTTGGTCCAAAACTCTGCCATTCTGACCAGCTGACAGTTTGTAACCGACTTATGGTGTTTTTCCATTACATGGTACCTGCTTGACTCGCCTCGACTTTACTCGTCTTTTTTGGTTTTCCATTATGAAAAAAAGTACCTGGTACTAGCTAACAGGTACTTTTTTTTAGTACCACCTCCGTCGAGGTTCCAAGCGAGCTGAGGCGAAACCAAACGTTGACGCGAAAATCTGCAATCTACTGATTGGTCGGAGAGAATCGTCACTAATCACTGCGTCATCGCTGCTAGCGACGGACGGGGGTGTCCTGAACAAACCTGCCATTTTTAAATGGTTTAGCCAGCGGTGTTTTTTTTGCTGCTTCCAGCTTCTTTGGAAACTAAATGTGTCTTTTGGCTGTGGCAACATAGCCTCGTGAGACCGTCCTGATATGGCGAGCTCAAGTTTTCCACTCGCAGATCAGTCTGGCATCGTGAGAGAGAGAAAATTTGGAGCCGTTCGCCAAACGACCGACCAATCAGCGTTGGTTTTGAGGCGTGGTTAGGTGTGTCTGTTCAGTCTAAACAACATGGCTGCTTCCACGGATGAGATGAGCGTAGCTATCGCGCAAGTTTTATCCGAATTAGAAAGTATTCCTTCATTGAAAGAAGAGCAAAAAATGGCACTAGAGGCTTTTTCTCTGAGGAAAAGATATTTTTGCTCTTCTCCCGACTGGTTTCAGCAAGAGTTTGATCTGATTGGTTGATTTGGCCCAGACGGTTTATCCAATCAGCTAACCAGTATTTTCGTCCCTTCCCAAAAGTTTTCCAACGGAAAGTTCCCAGATTGATATGCCGAACAAATGCTAAGCAATCCATCTGGCGGAGTCAGGTTAGTGGCAACAGCCATGCCAAAAACAACACACCTTCGACGTACTGTGTGTAGGTCACAGCAGTTTCCTGCGGCGCCGCTATGACGACCAGCCACGCTCGCCTCACGCATGAGGCGGTACTGAATCTGCAATGGAAAATGAAGGACGGGGCACTGCGGCCGAGTCGAGTCAAGCCGAGCTGAGTAGAGCTAGTTCTAGCAGTGGTTAAGCACCATTAGTCTATATCCACGACGTTCCACTTCTGGGACTGCTCCGTTGCCGACGGAAATCCCGCCGGATTTCAGTCATTTAGGCCGGATATCCGTTGCCCTGGGCTTCCTTTGAGTTTGCATTTTAAACTCCGGTCGATTTATGAGGACTTTGAGGTGCAATGTTACGGCTACAAGAGCTATCACAAAATATGGGACTCTTGGATAGAAATACACAAAACTAGTGACTAGGTAATAGGACACTCGGAGCCTCTCTCTACTGTGATTGTGACCCCTCTCTCCTTGATAAAGTACGATTCTCCAGTGCAGAGTGGGTACAAACAGCCTTCATTCTGGGCCACAAACTAATCATTAGCAAATGGAAAGTGCTATCAGCTGTCAGAGTAAATGCATAGCACAGGCAGCCTGGCACAATAGATGCCTAACAGCCTGTCACTGTGCTTGATGACTGAAGTAGAGACTAGTTTCTATACAAAGGACAAGAGTCTCATATCAGGCAACATGATTCAATGTAGACAAGTCGAACGAGATACACAGGCAACTACAGCTGTTATATTTCAGTTTAACTACAATATTTAAAAAAAAAAGGTCTTATTTATACAATTATGTATTCAGTAAATGTCCTTTTTTTTTAATGCTTTGTCTTTTCTCATCCAACCTTAAATGCAAATCTCTCCGATACTGGCATAACTTCATACACTCATTGAGACAGAATGGCTAACAACGACCATTAGAGGTATTTTATTCTGAAGGACACTGATACTATGACAAAATCAGGAAGTAAAATTGGAAGTAAAACTTTCAAGGATTTCAAGGGACCTTGGGAACCGCAGTAATCTTCCCACCTGTAGAGCTGCTTCATGGATGTAGCTAGGTAGCTAACTAACAACGAAGTAAAAAAAAAAAAAAACACCACCATTCTTTAATCCTGCCTACAAAGCTCTGATTGGTCAAATGTTTCTCTCAACTCCAGTCCTGTATGGGAACAATACCAGATCTACATAAATCTATGAACAAATCTTGAGATGTGTGAAGCAATTTGGAGGCCTGGAAACAGACAGATAATTTGCCACTTTTCTCCATTTTGCATCTTTGTGTTTGATGATCTTTGATGTTGGAGCTTCAGAAAGTACATTTAAATATGTCTCACCCGGCTCTGTTATAATATGATGGACATTCCTCACCAGTTTCTATTATTTTTCAGAAAGAATCATTACTTGGGGAAAAGAATCAACAGATGAATCGATAATGAAAATAATTGTGAGCTACAGCCCTAATTTAATGAAATCACCGCCGAAGAGACTTTTAATTTACTGAAATTAAAAGCCCAAACCAAGTTACAACAAGCCAGTTGGCTTTGTGTATCACTGAGACCGGTGTGTGTTGGGCAAAATGTCATCACGGAACCCACACTGTAAGAGGCTGGCATGATGCTGCAGCTCTCTGAAAATGCACACTTCATCCCTCAATTTACAGGCTGCAGATGGAAGGCACATACCTGCCATTCCTGCCACCCTCAGATAGTTATAGGGATTTAATCATCTAAAAGGGAAAGGCCAGAATCGCACTGCACCACCTAACTAACACACTTCCTGCTGTGCCTCTCCTCCCACTTCTGCACAGCAAAGTTCACAAGTCATGCTCCACAAAAAAACTGTTTTCCTTATTCACATTTTTCTTTTCTTTTTTAAATGTACCTATTCAACTTGTTCACCTCTCTGTTAACTCTCATTGTTCAATGTGAAAGAAAACAAGAAGTCTTTATCTGCATGCTTCAGGGATTCTTTTGTGAATTCACTCCTTGTCTCCAGCCGCAGCCTCAACATACTGTAAATGGCGTTAGAAACTAAGGTGAAGAAAATCAATGAATGCAACAGATTACAGCGAGGTACACGGAGGCCGGCCGTGTGTGGAGAATGCCACTATCTCTGGCCTGCTAATGGCTGCCTGCCCCTTGAATTACCAAAGCAGAGAGCGCAGAGTGCAGGGAGAGGGTTTCTCTGCTCCTTGATGCCGGGGTTCTTTGTTGGTGGGCAAATGCATTGTCACCACTGACTGGATCAATCAGTCATTAGAGTATCTGACTGATGTTAGCCGTTTATTAAAAGAAAAAAGTATACATCTCTGGGGATAACAGATGTAGCAGTATAGCTAGACTTATCTAGTCATTCTTTCATGCAGTCAAAGTACCATTCAAGTGCCCTTGTTTCATTTTGTCAGCTTCAAAACCCAGTGAAAAAATGTTGGGATAGGTCAAAAGTTATGAGCCGTGCCAACATTTTTTAAAGTCGGATTAAAGTTTAAAATGAGCCCTCACTGTGTCAGGGATGGCATATTAATTAGGAGGAGAAAGGCTCGTAGGGGCAGAAGTGCTGTATTGCTGAGTTTTTTTGTGATTGTTGCGGGCAAAAATCCTTGATTATGCGGCATGTTTTCTTAAAAAATGTGATGGAATATGCGGGATAGTTATGCAATTTTATGCGATGAAATTGCGGGAACTTGCAAAGATTGCAGGAATTTGCAAAAACTGCGGTTTGATGAAAAAGAGAAAAAAAAAGTGAATCCCCCAACACCCTGCTTTTCGATTATGTTCACGTTGCGTAATTACGTCACTTCATAATGTACCCACGGCAACAGGGGAAAATGGCTGCTCTTGTGTGAAGTAAACGCAACATTTTTCAACTTTCTGCTAAGATATATGTGACTTTTTGAAATATGTGGATTATGAAATCATGCAAGCCACGCATATTTTTGCGCGGAAATCGGCAATCTATGCGGCTAAAGTGCGGTGTATTTGAAAAAATGCGCCCCCACATAAATATGCGGACTTTGGCTGATTATGCATTGAATTATGCGATCACATAATCGGGTTTTTCTGGAGGGACTGAAAAGAGAACTGTTTACAAGTATTGATAAGTACTACTAGCCTGGCATCGCCACATGAATTAGAAAATGCGTATTAGTCTAGTCTCAGTTCATTTTGGACTTCCAGGCAGGGCAGACCAAAATGCCTCTGGATGCAATTGGATAGACCCACAGCCAATCAGGGCAATGAAACGTGCCCTACAACCAAATATCCTCTACACTAAAGATAGCGCATTTCAAGCAGCGCCAATGGTATGAAACGGCACACACTTCCTGTCCAAATGGGCGTGGCCTTGTTTGAAAGTGTAGTGAATGTCCTGTGGATGAATTTGTATAATTTGTTAATGTTTTCTTTTGCTAACATTAGATATTTACACAGCTAAACGACATATTTAGCATCACAGAGATTAGTTTTGTCAGGGCGTTCACGAATGTTCGTTGACGTTAGCTTATCGGTGTTTCCAGAACTCGCGAGAGTTTGGTCCTGAGACAGAAACAGGTCTCAAATTAAGTTAAATTTCTCCTGATGTGTCCGTCTGGATATTTATTTTGGTGACTATGGGGCGAAAGAATCGCTCATAATCTGTGTTCACGTTCATTTCTCCCGTTGGAATCAATACACTCAGGTTCTGCCGCTAGTCTCCTAATGTGGCGTGGCGGTGGCGGAGCCCACGTGACACAGATTCAGGAAACTACGTCTCGGTTCTAAACCGTCTCCGCTACAACCAATCAGAGCAAAGAAAGGTACAGTAACAGAATCTTGATTTATATTTGATCTGAGTTTCGTGAGCCTTTTGCATTGCGCTGGACTGACCTACAGGACAGTAAACTGTTGTGATTGGTCATCCCAGGGTCTGGCCCGGCTGGAAATCTGTCTGAGTAAATAAAACATGAGCAGAGGAAGAGGAACAGCTTTAGAGGAAGCTGTGTTAAATCGGATAAAATGCCTAGAGTGATGTCCCTTGAGTCAGCGTCGTTGGGGCTGAAGACAAGTGTGAAGTTTGAGAATAAATTTGATATATGGACCATTGACCTAAGACACACGAACCTCCGCCCGAACTGTCGGTGCTCAAGTTGTATGGTGGGTAATGTAGGCGCCAGGTTTTGACAAGGAAAAACAATATCTTTGATTCTGATATCTTTGATGAAGCGATTTTAATTCTTTTTTTTTTTCAACGTAAAATAAAGCCACACTTCAGAGCGCCGCTTACTGTACTCCACGGCTGCAACACAACAAGACCCTGGAAGTACAGTGGCCGCTACAGAAACCAAAACATATGTAAATTCAAAAACTAATTTTCGAAACAACACCACATTTTTGGAAACGATTCCATGTTGGAACTGGTTCTCGATGCCCAATTCTACTTCTAATACAATTTTTTTTTACTAAATTACAACATAGTTTATATCATATCACAAAATTCAAAATGACATACTGTGATGGAATATTTTTAAAAATTCAACCAAACTATCAAACACTGCCTATCTAAGACATCAATCCAACAATAATGTTATTTGCCTCTGTATCAAGAGTGTGTGTCTTTGATGCACACTATCATTTCCTGAGCTTTGCTCTACCTGGCTGTGGGCTCTCTCATTACACAGAGGCCTATTAAACCATGCTGCTTTGTGGATGAATCAGAGAGAATGGATCAGGATGTGCAGGGGTGGAGCCAGCGAGGCGGAGTGGAGATAATCAAACACTGTGTCTTCACGCCTCGCTGGCTCCTCTTATTAGAATATTGTAATAGTGCTTCTAATGAGCTACACTTTACTGTCGACTGCTAATGCAAAGACGATGTGTACACAGCACATCGAGACAGAATTACATTTAAGACCCTGGATGGAGTGTTTGATGTGAGCTGTGTTTGTGTGAGTTATCTGTGTGCTGCTGTGTAAGGATTTAGCCTTGTGTATTGTGTGTGCACGTACATTCACTGGTTCAAAACACTGTCCTAATCAGGGAAGGACAAGCAAATGCACAATAAAGTCAGAATTTAAAGCAACAAGTGTTTGGCCCAAGTTTGTGAGATGAACACACAGCAACATGATGAGACAGACAGTGAGGAGCAAACAAACTTGCCTTCACGAAATGTTTGACTTGAAAACGCATCCAACTTCGATCTAAAATGATCTGCAGTTGTTTGTTTTCCATCATGATACGAACACAGCAGCAGCTTAGTTCCATCCATTTATAATGATATTTCTTTGATGGGCTAGCTGTTAGACAGGGAGACATACAGAAGTCTGTAGCTACAGGGTTTGAATAAAATAACAACTCACAGTTTAATGCAATTCAAAGCAATAGCCCTGCAAGCAAATCCTACCTTTGTTAACTTTTTGTTGGTACCTTCCATTTAAAAAAAACCTGTTAGCCGTGTAAACAACCGGCAACACCACAGCTACCAACAGAATTTTTTTTAAGAAAACACGGATAAATGGACCGACAGTGAAGTCCAAGCTTTACTTAGCATATGTGCTACAGGGGAAAAATAACCTGATTTGGACTCGTCAACGCAAAATATAAGGCTTAATTCTCTTCAGTGTTCCTATCGGCGGTGTGAATGCAAACAGAAAGAAATGCCCTTAAAGGTATGTAGTTCTCAGGGGAGCTCCCCAGTGGGAAGTTCCTATCAGTGGAGACAAAACTAGGGCTGCACAATTAATTGCAATTTGATCAAAATCGCAATATGGACAAGTGCAATATCCAAATCGCGAAAAAAAATGTGTTAAAGGTTGAATGTGTCAAACCATTCTAAATGAAGTATTGTGGTGCTGCAGAGACGTCCTGGCCTACAAATCGTATCCTACAGAGTTACAAAAAATCTTTGCTTGGTACAGATCCTCGCAAAAATCACACTATAATCATTTTTTTAATGAAAATGAGAATAATGATAATACCATATCAATATCATGAATCATATCGCAATATCAGTCAAAATAATCGCAGTTAGATATTTTCCTCATATCGTGCAGCCCCTGACAAAACAGTACAAAAACATTGTTCAAGTGTCGGCTGGAGCTACAACTTATCACAACTACCCTAAATACAATACATAACTTATCCAGTGTCAAAAGTCGCAGTAAACTAAATGTATGATATCCTTCACACACTAATGCAAACTGCTATTTCTAAACATACATTATATTACATCTTTATTATATATTGAACTCAGTTCCAGGCTAAACTTTCCACCAAATTCCATTGAAAAATGTTCACAGGTTTTAGATATATTCTTCTAATACACAAAAGTGAAAACAAATTTGACTGAAAAGCTAAACCTCCTTGGTCCAGGTAATGATAAATGGCTCAGAGACCCTTTCATTTGCGGTCCAATTAAAAATCAAGATAGGTCGTAATACATTGGCAGCAATTTCCTCTCGTTGGGTTAATTAGTCATCACCTCGGTAATGTCACATACAAAATGCTGGACAATAATATACCGTATTTCTTGCTTTTACCGAAGACTGCATTCCCTAGTACATTTCTTGCCCCCTGCCCCTCTCCGTTCTGCAGATGAAGATAGCAAAGGGTGACAGGGAGGCCGGGGAGCAAGGCAGGAGGTTGAAATGGAGATCAGGTTTTTATAAATCTCATTTCTGCTGCTGATTTATCAGCTCGCCCCGGTCCCTGTCAGCCACACGCACATGTGACCGGCATGGCAAAAGGCTAACTCATTAGTCTGCCTCATCACAGTGGGAGGTTTTGCAAGCGAGTACACACACACACACACACACACACACGTTTCCTTTTCGTCGCATCCTCTTTCTTTCCACACCTATTTCCTTTTCTCCATTTTAACCAATCAGTCTCTTTCACTGCTGCTCTACCTTTCCTCATTTTCATCCCTTTCTTCTTCATCTTCTGCCTCTTCTCTTTCGCCCTCATTCTCCAAGTCTGAGTGGTGGCCTCTCCATCCAGGATTTAATTAAAGCAGTTTAAATGGCCAGGGGTGATCCTCATCATGTCATCCTCTTCCCTTTCTCTCTTCCTCTGGAGGTTAATATCAGACTAATCCACTCTTACCCCCCCCTAAGCCCTTCCTCAATAATGCATGGCTTCTCACTGGCCACCTAATGTCTTCAATGCAGGCAGAGCTTACAGGACTCGCGTTCATACAGTCAACGACAGACACACACTTGTCTTTGTGTACTTAGACGTACAGTATTTTGCTATGTTGACATGCAGCAATTCTCTCAAAGGGGCTGCGTCAGTAGGGTGTGTTGTTTCAGGTGCGGATGAGACGATGTTATACGATCCAGAAAGGCTGGTTTGAGTTATAGATTTAGTTTAAAGGCGTATCAGATGTTGTGAATATGTTACATTTCATTCTGTAACAAACTCTGAACGAAGCCTCTCTGATCTGTTTTAATTGGTAGAAGAAGAAAAAAGTATCATAAATTGTAACACTGTTAATGTGAAGATTTATCTGTGGGAACCAAACTTCATATAGAGCGATTGTTGTTTTTTTGTCCGAGATCTCGTAACTGCTTTAAGAATCAACTCACAGATCAAGGCATTCTCACGAACGGGTCTGTATATTATCCTACGAAATTAGGAGACCGCCGGCTGGTCACGTGACGCCAGTTGGCTACGAGCTTCATGACGCCGAGCGGCAGTTGCTAGTTGTTTAAGCCGCTACAGAGCTTCGCGATGCGGGCTACGGACCTCCATCACAGCTCTGTCGTATTAGCGGCAGTTAGTAGATGCGTTTAGCCGAAATGGGTGACTTTGAGCCGCGTACAAAGCGGCGCGAGCCGGCGCTCGTTTCGACGGACATTACTGTTAAATTTAGTCCACAAAATATGAGCATTTTTCCGCGACGAAAGTTAAGATTAGGCGCCAATAAGACTAGGGAAAAGGTTGTGGCTTGGATTAAAACACTCTTAAGGAACACACATTTCCTGGGTGAAGGTCTATAGTTTTCCCCGGGAAGCGAACTCCGCTCCCTGGCTTGAAAGTCCTGTATGTCAGCGCCCACCCATCCTTCCCAACCACCTCCCTCTGCAGCCAGCTGTGTTCTTGTACATCGGCTGTCAATGTGGCGCATACAGCAAATAAAAAATTAAAAAAGTGGAATGCTTACGAATTACAGTGCTTAACTTTTCGTAGCTTTTTGAATGAATGGTTCATGAGAACAGGCTGCACAGATGCCAAGCACATAGACAATTGGATATAAACCACAAAACAATGGTGATTGGATTGTTTTCCCAACAGTGTACAGTAGTATGAGATACCGATCAGCAACATATAACAACGTGCACCTACATGCATTTGCTTCCAGTGCAATGCCAGATGATGTTGTGTTGCATTGTGGCAAAAATCGAACACTGGTAAACTTTTTTGGCTGGGATTCCCTGTGTTCCTCTTGCCCTAGTCATCTGAGTAAGCAGTAAGTGTTTTTTTCATGAACTGCTAAAATTGGTCTGAACATGGCCTCGAGCTTTATGAGCATGGATGTTCTTAAGAAAGGTTTTTGCACTCACAGAGCATGCGGATTAGAATCCGTCTCTGGTTGAGAGCAACGCACTTCCTGTTGGCTTCAAGCACATAAAGGGAATACAATAAAGAAAAGATATAACTCCTTCCAAATATTATTGGACCAGATGGATCAAATTCTGAAGGTCTGTGACACTCAGAAAAATGTAGTCATTGTTTTACAGCTGTCTATTTTTTTGGTAACTACGTTTAGGAAATGGCGAGTTTTTTATTGATCAGGCTACGGACATGGTGTGCGTTCCAATACCCATTATACTATACTATTTATCCTGCCAAAAAAAGGTTTAGTACATCCCAATACCTAGTATGTCAAATAAAGTATGCCAAAAAAAAACAGGATGTCCTACTACATCCATTCCCATTTTGCATTTTGCCAATAAGCCTTTCTGGCTTTTCTGACCCACAATCAATTTCTGACCCCTGCAGCATACAGTACAGGCCAAAAGTTTGGACACACCTTCTCATTCAATGCGTTTCCTTTATTTTCATGACTATTTACATTGTAGATTCTCACTGAAGGCATCAAAACTATGAATGAACACATGGAATTATGTACTTAACAAAAAAGTGTGAAAACATGTCTTATATTTTAGATTCTTCAAAGTAGCCACCCTTTGCTCTGATTACTGCTTTGCACACTCTTGGCATTTTCTTGATGAGCTTCAAGAGGTAGTTACCTGACATGGTTTTCCAACAGTCTTGAAGGAGTTCCCAGAGATGCTTAGCACTTGTTGGCCCTTTTGCCTTCATTCTGCGGTCCAGCTCACCCCAAACCATCTCGATTGGGTTCAGGTCCGGTGACTGTGGAGGCCAGGTCATCTAGCGCAGCACTCCATCACTCTCCTTCTTGGTCAAATAGCCCTTACACAGCCTGGAGGTGTGTTTGGGGTCATTGTCCTGTTGAAAAATAAATGATGGTCCAACTAAACGCAAATCAGATGGGATGGCATGTCGCTGCAGGATGCTGTGGTAGCCATGCTGGTTCAGTATGCCTTCAATTTTGAATAAATCCCCAACAGTGTCACCAACAAAGCACCCCCACACCATCACACCTCCTCCTCCATGCTTCACGGTGGGAACCAAGCATGTAGAATCCATCCGTTCACCTTTTCTGCGTCGCACAAAGACACAGCGGTTGGAACCAAAGATCTCAAATTTGGATTCATCAGACTAAAGCACAGATTTCCACCGGTCTAATGTTCATTCCTTGTGTTTCTTGGCCCAAACAAATCTCTTCTGCTTGTTGCCTCTCCTTAGCAGTGGTTTCCCAAGCAGCTACTTGACCATGAAGGCCTGATTCGCACGTCTCCTCTTAACAGTTGTTCTACAGATGTGTCTGCTGCTAGAACTCTGTGTGGCATTCATCTGGTCTCTAATCTGAGCTGCTCTTAACTTGCGATTTCTGAGGCTGGTGACTCGGATGAACTTATCCTCAGCAGCAGAGGTGACTCTTGGTCTTCCTTTCCTGGGGCGGTCCTCATGTGAGCCAGATTCGTTGTAGCGCTTCATGGTTTTTGCGACTGCACTTGGGGACACATTCAAAGTTTTTGCATTTTTCCGGACTGACTGACCTTCATTTGTTAAAGTAATGAAGGCCACTCGTTTCTCTTTACTTAGCTGATTGGTTCTTGCCATAATATGAATTCTAACAGTTGTCCAATAGGGCTGTCGGCTGTGTATCAACCTGACTTCTGCACAACACAACTGATGGTCCCAACCCCATTAATAAGGGAAATAATTCCACTAATTAACCCTGACAAAGCACACCTGTGAAATGAAAACCATTTCAGGTGACTACCTAATGAAGCTCATTGAGAGAACACAAAGGGTTTGCAGCGCTATCAAAAAAGCAAAGGGTGGCTACTTTGAGGAATCTAAAATATAAGACACGTTTTCAGTTATTTCACACTTTTTTGTTAAGTACATAATTCCACGTGTTCATTCATAGTTTTGATGCCTTCAGTGAGAATTGACAATGTAAATAGTCATGAAAATAAAGAAAACTCATTGAATGAGAAGGTGTGTCCAAACGTTTGGCCTGTACTGTATATGAGGAAAGGGGTCAAAGTTCAAGCCACGATGTTATGATGAAGTAATATGTACCAATCGTATGCATAATGCATGCAAAAGGATGCAACAGTACATACTTTGTAAGGGAGGCTGCAGTACGTAATAAAAGTAAAAAGAGAAGATATGCCATTTGGAACGCAGCAATGGTGTTCTAACCGTCTGATTGGTGGAGCTTGTTGGAGCTGCCTGACATGAAGCTTGTATAAACGGAGCTGAAGGACTGAAAGTTCCTACTATATCCTCTTCCACATGTTTTAGGGCAGGGGTCATCAACTACATTTTTCCAAGGGCCAGAATTTTTCTAAGCAGACACTCTGGGGGCCGGACTTTCAAATAAAGAAAATAAAATGTATTTAAACCTAATACGCCTATTCTTGTTTGAAATTTTCACTTTCTTACTGAATTAATGCTATTTTTTTTACATGTATTAGTGTGAGCAAACTCCTAAAAAACATGGAAACTCCATAATGATAACTGGCTCTTTAAGTAGAAAAAGATCTCAGACTAGGATGCGGTTCACTGAGGAGTGATGGTTAAAGTCTGTGATTATGGAAACATTACTGTAGTAGGCAGCGTCCTGATTGGTGGAAAATGCTTGCAGAAAGAAACGTGGTTGTCAGGTAAACATGTCACTGTCAAAGTTGACGTGGAAAAGCCCAGCTTTAATGACTGATACGCAGGCTATGCACTCATCATGTATGCCTCATTTGCAATGAAAGATGCTGTTGCAAAATAATACAACCAGCATCATCAAGAATTAAGAACTCGAACATAACGATCGCGTCATTCACGTGCATATTAAGTAACCACATGTATCTGTTTTGGTCTCCATAGATTTACCGCTCCAGTGGAGAGTTTGGTTTGTTCAGCCAGCAGTGGTTTATAAGAATTTGTCCAAATTTCCAGATTCCCGGCAAACTAAGATAAACAGTTAGACTACAAACCGACAGCTTTTGTTTCAGCTTGTTTGTAAATATTCGCTATTTGCAGAGTAGAGCTGTGTTCGCGTAAAACAGCGTGGTGGACAAGAGTGGACTGAGCAGACAGAGCAGATTGAAATATCGCTTTCTACATGTTTATGCCGGTCTACACAGGTGAGTGCATTGATAAGTACTGATTTTTTACTCACAAAGGTTTTATTGTAGCCTATTTACTGAAAAGAGACTAGCATGAGTTCATCTGCCCCAGCGGCCATTGGTTATCCTCTCTGTATCCTTCCCAGTCAGGTGCTGCGTGTTTTAACACACACACATCCCGGCTCAGCTGTGTGTGTGTTTTAATGCACACACATCTCGGCTCAGCTGTGTGTGTGTTTTAACGCACACACATCTCGGCTCAGCGGTGTGTGTGGAGCTCGGGCATCGATGTATAGTAATGCAAATACAGGGGGCTGGGTTTTTTGCTCTAAATGCTTGAAATGATAAATAACAGAACGCATATTTTCCTCTTTACATTTTGTGAATTCATGATTATTCTGCGGGCCAGACTAAAAGCTTTGGCGGGCCGGATGTGGCCCGCGGGCCGCCAGTTGACGATCCCTGTTTTAGGGGGATAACAACAATGGTGCATTTAAATTCTGAGTTACAGGTAGCAATGTATGTAATGTTCATATCCTTCTAATAAGACACTAATATAAGAACAATCAAAACTAAGGCAGCAAAAATATTTTTGAGCTGAGAATCTCTATTTCCTTTCTTTTTGGTCTGGTTGAAGAATGAAAGTATTAAGCAATGTCCTTCTCTTCCAGCATCCTTTTAATCAATATTTCTTTTGTAGTGTTACTTGCATGTATTAAAAAAAAAAAAGGTCCCGTCAGTTGTTCTGTTGTATTTGCTTATTTCAATAACCATAGCACCACTACAGCATGCATTGGAGCAGGTATTCGCAACATTTGAATTAAGTGAATAAAAAATACTTCTCAATGCTTTTTCTATGTAAGTGTCCATGGAACACAGGAAGTTCGGGATGACAATCTGCTATTAAACCAAGCACATCTAATGACCTATTCACCAGTAGCTATTCGTGTGTGTGCTTGCGCGTGTGTGTGTGTGTGCTTGTGTGCGTGTGTGTGTGTGTGTGTGTGGGAGGAGAAGCAGGTAGTCTTGGGCTGCTAATGAAGACAGGGATATACACGACAACTACCAATTAAAGTTGTCAGAGCCACAGTGTTCCCAGGGTTTGACAGTCTCCTCGCACAGCCGCTGATTTTCCTTTACATGCCTTGCAGTGCAATTAGAGCCCGGGTGGGTGTGGTTGGACAGAAATTACCTCACGTGCCATTGTCTTTCCCTCCATTACAGATTTATAGTTAGCATTGTGCGTGTGAATGCGGCAGCGAGCACGGTGCCCGTCAAGCACACATGGCTCCGGAAAGAGAGCGCCACAGCCACCAATTAAACACACGCTCGGGTTCACATAAATGCCAGCGAGGACACACACGTGTGTAGGCACACAATATCACACGGACAGACACGCGCGATTTAGTACAGGTTATAATCTTTACCCCTGCAACCCACTCTTCTTCTGGTCTCAGTAACCATGAATCATCTCCTCAGAGAATTAAACGGGGGACTATGGGGAGGTTTCATTTTTTAACCAGCATGGCTAATAGCTGCCTCGGCAAAAGCCACAGCCGTAAATATCATTTCATGGCTGTTCTACATAATTTATGATAGTGCAGTTGATAGGAAGTGATTACACTTTACCAGGCTGACCTTAGCCTAATTAGAGTCTCCGATTCACATTATGAGAATATATGATTCCAGTTAGACTGACACACTGGGCCGATGGTGAAGGAACAGTTTGTCATAAAAGTATATACATATATAAATATATTTGTCATAAATTGTGAGATATTTAATGAGCCCTCAGTGTTTACCTATCCAAATCTCAACCAATCACTCACTAATCAGCATTGGAACACCATGTCACCAGCACTACAAATTCACTGCATTCTTATTTGCTCTGCTCAGGGCTGCAATAAAGTCACCGTTAAACCTCTGTCAACGAGAACACACTTTTGTAGATTTGTAATTAAAGCTTTTGGCCGGGATTTTACTGCACGGCTTTTCTCTTGCTTCCTGTGGCCTCAGTCACTGCCATTAGCGGCTGCTACCTTGCTGGTGCATGAGAATATGTGTACAGAAGGTTAGGGCCATTTTAAGTGCTTGGTGTCAGATATTCCCCCACTTAAGAAATATTTCTCGATACAAAATCTCACTGAAACACTGAAGTTTGTTTAATATTCACAACATTCAACCCCTGTAAATTTGTAAATGTATAAATTTCAATGTAACTAGTGCGTTTTATTTATTTCCTTTTAAATTTGCACTTGCACAAGTGTCACTTTTTAAACATGACGCTGCTATCACTGCTGTTTTCGGTACTGATTTGATTTATTTAAAGGAACACGCCGACTTATTGGGACTTTGTCTTATTCACCGTATCCCCCAGAGTTAGATAAGTCCATACATACCCTTCTCATCTCCGTGCGTGTCGTAACTCTGTCTGACGCACCCACCGCTAGCCTAGCTTAGCACAGATCCTGGAGGTAACCGGCTCCATCTAGCCTACTGCTCCCAATAAGTGACAAAATAACGCCAACATGTTCCTATTTACATGTTGTGATTTGTATAGTCACGGCGTGTACAAATAACAAGGTCACATGAGAGACAGCCATCTTCTAACCTTATACATACTGGGAACTATATTCTCAGAAGGCACTGCTACTTCTGCTACTTGGCGGACTGATTTGCTCGCAGCACCGCAAAGCCCGTGGTGAGGAGCAGAGAGTAACAACGGTGCTTTTCAGGTGCTGCGAGCAAATCTCCTGCAGGTGCAGTGCTTACTGCTTCTGAGAATATAGTTCCATGTATGTAACAGTTAGAAGATGGCTGTCTCTTATGTGATGCTGATATACGTGACTATACAAATCACAACATGTAAATAAGGAACATGTTAACATTATTTTGTCACTTTATTGGCAATAGTAGGCTAGATGGAAACGGTTACCCTCAGGATGTGTGCTAAACTAGCGGTGGGGCGTCGAACAGTTACGACCTGAGAAGTGTCTGTATGGACTTCTCTAACTCTGGGGTCGATGATCGTTACAAATTCCAATAAGTCGGCGTGTTCCTATCAGATATTTTAACTACATCGAGAAAAGCCAAGGGAAATTTCATTGTACTCGAGTATAATAACAATGAAGACCATTCTGATTGTATGTCGGTACAAACATGGCTCCTAGCGCAGACAACAGGAAACTAATTTGACTTCTATACAATTGTGCAACAATTGTACTGTGTAACAAAACCTGCTAAGTTTGAGTTTCTGGACAAACATCCTAAGAAAAAGTGCTGTCCTGTTTCAACGTTGTGCAATCAAAAGATTCCAGTGCTTGTTAGCAGCCACACATGTTTGGTAGTTTAAATGCACTCAGGCTGGTAATGACGTGAATCCCACTTTCAACTTTGGACGTTAACAAAAGCAGTAAAAACACACGGCGCGTTATCTGGAGCCGCTTGGTTTCTGCCTCCAAAACAACAACAGAAACGGGCAATCATGTAACCATAAAATGACTTCAAAACGCTAGTACACCATAAACAATAATACTGCACTTTAAGCCCAAGTGTTTTTTTTTTTTTAAAACACTCTGATTATATCATAAGTTATCTGGAAGAATTTTATGGTCTGTCACAGTCAGTTGTGGAGAAAATGCAGCTTTGGGTCACAAAAACACAAAAACATTCAGCCCTGGTTTATTTTATTTATATTGTTGCTTTTATTTCTTTTGTTATGATCCTGGTTTCAGAGCAAAGTGTTTGTGTCAAAGTTGCAGTGGCTTTTCCACATAAACAAGAATCAAATGGAAATGAAAATTTAAAGATACTCAATGTCTACACCAGCTGTGTCTATCAACAATTCAAAAGCCAAGATCCCAGAGAAAGCTAAAGCGGTGGAAAAAAAAAACCACAGTAAAGTCACAGAGACAGAGAAAAACTGAGAAGGAAAAAAAGGTAAAGACTGAAATGAAGGGGTGAGCGTGGAAGAATTTGTATGGGGCATAAAACGTATGTGGGTCAGGGTGAGTCTAAAAGGAGAATAGAAGGTGTGAAAGAACAGGATGAGAGGCATTCAGCGGTGATTTTGCATGTGTGTATTAGAGAGAAAGAAAGAGGAATAAAGAGAGGATGCTGAGTCAAGATGAAAGCAAAGCCTTTTGGGAATGAAATAATGGTGACCGATGCATTTCCTCTCGGCAGGAAAGACCAGTGTGAGTGAGTGTGCGTGTGTGAGTGTGTGTGTGTGTACTTTGAAGTTACAGAATTGAAGGGGAATCACTGCCTCTTTTGGCTGGCACCTGTACAGATTTTTAGGCCAGTCTGTAGTGAAGCTGTAGTTTAAGAGTTGCATCAATCTTAATGTTAGAGTTACAAGTGTAATGTACTATTATCTGTATGCTCGTGGCTCAAAAGGCAAGGTAGCAGTTTGAAAATTGTCATATTCAATACGCTGAAATCTTAGTAGTTTGATGTTCCACTGATGTATTACATAGGAGGCCTGCGTATTGTATGGAACAATGGCTGCACACCTGCCTCTGCTTTTAAGACTCTTCTTAAAACACTTTTAGTGTGTAGCCTTCCTGTGGTCCTTTTATCTTACCTTCCCACACAATGTGTTTGATTCTTTAGTGTTTTCATTTTAATTGCCATGCTTTATTTATGTTGTATGCCATATTGCCTTATTGTTGTTTTACTGATGGGGCTACTGTTCTAACGATTTTATGATTAACACTTGCATGATTCTGTTTGTTCTCATACCCTAAAGCACCTTGTAAAGCTAGTTTTAGAAAGGCTATATAGGCTATATAGATAAAGTTTATTATTTATTTAACCCAGAGATTAGTGGTTCTCAATTCGTTTTCAGCCAAGGAAGCGGTACAAGAAGATTTTTTGTTATATTATTTTTTGGTCATTTTTATGCCTTTATTGACAGGACAGCCTACCACAGGTCGGAATCAAACCCGCAGCCGCTGCGGTAAGGACTGAGCTTCTGTATATGGTGGCGCACGCTCAACCAGGTAAGCTACCCAGGCGCCCCTGCTTTGAATAATTTGACGTAGCCTATTTTTTACACTTTTATAGTCTTAGTTATGTGAAAGAACAACACAAGAGCAATGTATTAAAAAGGTGTTAGAGTTATATTAAACATATTTGCAGATTCTAAGAGTAATACATTTGTTAGATTAGAATATAATCTATGAACTATTATAGATTATAGAAAATAAATTTAAAAAATAACTCAAACTATGAAGCCTTTTGTAACGAACAAAAACTCATAATTGAAATGAATGAATTTGGAAACGTTTCACAGACCCCCTGGCAGAATGCCACAGACCCCCCTTTGAGAATCGGCCCGCTCATTTAAAGCAGCGGTTCTCAACCTGGGGGTCGGGACCCCCAAGGAGGTGGCAGGAGAATTTCTGGGGGGGGCGCCAGATGGTTGGGAAGAAACAAAGAAATTACATATTTTAAACTTGATGAATGGCTTTTACATGTTAAGTGTGAAGTTTGGTAGATGTCATGTCTTATATTCAGAACTTCACTTGTAAATCTGTCCTGGAACACAGAAAGGGTGCGGTTCCGGCGGGTCAGGTGGAGAGAAAAGCCAAAAACGCAAAAATGGAAAGATAATTATTTACTAATGCAGCTCTTTGTCACTTTCTAGCTTTTACCGGAACTTAAGTCTCAAACTGTGATGATATAAAGACTTCAATGTGATGAATGAATGCAGTAATTGGTTTCCAGGCATGTCTGTTGAAGTGACTTTATGACATAAAGCAGTGGTTCTCAAAGTTGTTTCAATAATGTACCCCTTTTTAAACCCCTGACCAGCGCTAATCATTTGTGGTAGAAAAAAAAAAGTCTATATAGAGAGGAACAGTGCAGCGCTGTCAGCAATTTACTAAACAGCCTTGTAAATGAAAAAAAACATTTAAATGCTAATGAGAAAAGGAGACAAAAACTATAAAAAAGACAAAACCTTGGAAAAAGATGGTAGAAAGAAGGATGGAAGTAAGGCAAGAATAGGTCAAAAATGGTATCAAAAACAGTGAAATAACTTCAAAAAAACTTGTAAAAAGTAGAAGGACAGCAGAAGGAAGGAAGAGAAGAATAGGTCCAAAGAAGGCGACACAAATGTCACATTTTTGGTAGGAAAAAAAAGTCTACATAAAGAGGAACAATGTTCTGGACAACAGCCTTGTAACTATTAAACATTTTGTTAAATATCTCACGTACCCCCTGCAGTCCTCCAAAGTACCCCTAGGGGTACACGTACCCCCATTTGAGAAACGCTGACATAAAAGGCCCCATTTTAATCACACAAGCACAACAAGTGCAGTGAGCAGAAGGTCTCAGGCGTTTGGACTGTGTGGGCGTCTCCAAACACACCTGCTATTTTGGTTCATGCATGTGCAGCAGTGCAGAGTGCAAAAGGTCAGGCTGAAGTGGACTATAAATTACAGTGTGTTGTGATTGATAAATACACTCTCAGCCAGTCTCATCACTGGCCTCAGTCACAGTGATGCATGACAACAACAGCTCAACAAATGAAAAAAAGGAGCTTCTCCAGGAAATCATATTATTGTCTGGATGGTGCAAAGCAGCGCGACGTGAACCCACAGCATAGATAAGTACACTGAGGCTAGTAAATAAACAATAAAAAATGTAGTTTTGAATGAGTTATCTCATGTTATAAAAAGTTAGACCAGAGGTATTCAACAGAGGGTCCTCAGAGTTAATGCATAGAGGGCCACCAAATTATGTTTAAAAAAATATTTCTTTGAAAGTTTCCTTTTTCCCAAATGAAAATGTCTGAAAATATATATATATATATATATATATATATATATATATATAAAAATCCAACATATTGATAGCAGTTAAACTGGCCTATTTCTGAAAATAAAACATTTAATTTACAGATTGAAAATAAGCTTACTAAGGTAGCCACTACATACAGTTCAGCTTAGGGATTCACTGTGCCTTCCACATATATATTTAACAATAAAACATTATGTATGCATAATCCATATCTGTTCATTATCCTACATCCGGCCCAGTTTAATATGCAACTTAACTGTATTCAATACATGTACAAACTAGTAGGGGGTCCCTAGTCCGTTTCTCTTTCAGCTTAAAGGTGCAGTAGGTAAGACTTATAAAACTAACTTTCTGTCATATTTGCTGAAACTGATGTTCCAGTAGAACTACATGAAGCTAGTAATAAAAAAAAAAAAATCTGGCTCCTCTGGCACCACCTACAGCCACCACCTACACATTCATTCTCCCTTGTTGGGGGGAGGGGCTTAGGAGAATGTTTAAAGAAGGTACCTTTAAAGCTGAACTGATCAATAACTGAATATGAACCATGAATCAAGTGACTACATTTCCAACCCAGTCTCACGGCAGTACGTGAAATGATCACGTTATTTAATCTATTGATACGTGTTCACGGGGAAGTTTTTGGCATTTTTTTTTTTTTCGTGGTGGCCAGCACGAAAATGTAAACTAATGTATTTAAATGGGAAGCATATGTCGTGGTCACAGCACGACTACGGTAGCGAGTAGTATGAAATGCCGAAAATCCACGTAAGGAGGTTGGTTTGGGTGGATGGGTCAAACAATTCCGGACTTTCACCCCGGAGGCCGGGGATCGCGTCCCGCGTGTGGCATTTCGTTTCCCCGTTAACCGTCCCATTACTGTCTCTGCGGCCGTCTCCCGGCATGTGAGGCGTCCTTTCCCCGTTGTTTTTTTCCTTAACCCAATATTATCGTCGCGCGTCACCCACGGCCGTCTCCCGGCGTGTGAGGCGTCCTCCCCCGGGGTGTGGCGTTTGCCTTCCCCGTTAATCTCCGTATAGACCATTTCGTGACTTCTGACCGCTCTCATCAACCTCATTTCCAACAGCAGCAGGCAGCTGTTTTCCTTGTTACATTGTTACTTGGACTGGTGTGTTTTTACATTGTTGCATTGCTGCCTTTACTTGGTAGAGAATCTTAACTGTTCTCCCAGCCCACAACCAAAACATCATAGGAAGGGCCCAGCGTCTTGCCAACATTTATTCCACCCCCTAATTGAGTTAGAGTATCGTAAGTTGACTCCAGATAAGCAATGTGAACACACTGGGCACCGCATGGCATGAGCAGAGGGGCTTAAGACCCCCCAGCTAATTTTCTATTTCAATCACAGGATGACTGAATGCTTTCCAAAGTGTGGCACAAAGCAACGGCATCCAACCCAAACAGAAAGCCAAATTAGCCTGCCATTTAGCACATCCAAGGGCGTGCAATGTTCTTTTTTCATATCATTTTAACACCCACCAACCATACAATGTAATCACTCCTTTGTACTGTTCCTCCATTATTTGTGGTACGTAGCGGGGCCGGAGGAGACTGGGAATTGTCTTGAAACTACCAGGTACAGAACATGATACAATATCTACTTTAGGAGTCCAAAATTCTTGCCTTCAGGGGTTGCTATGACAACTTTGAACTATGCCGGTGGTGTGTGTTGTTGGCGGCGGGGGAGGGCTGAATGGGACTACAGTTCGCTCCCGAAACCTGGGGGTACTCAGGATAAACGCAGCCAATCAAAAGGGGATGTGGAGGTAATGAAGACTAAGGCGCCGAGATGCAGGAAGCTTTTAGAAGCCGCCGTAATGCCGAGCACTTCAGACCTGCTCTCTCCGTCTTCCACAGCTCGTCGGATTAGCTGGCCTAGTCTCTATGGAAACCTTGCCCCACATGAAAACACAGAACCCACACACACACACACACACACACACACACACACACACACACACACACACACACACACACACACACACACACACACACACACACACACACACACACACACACACACACACACACACACACACACACACACACACACACGTCCTGAAGATTTTTATTCCCCTCAGTTGAAAAATGAAACAGGATAAGTGCTACTTGTGATTTTCTGTGTTTTTAACATCGCTTTGCTTCGTGGAGATGGAGTCATTAGCTCTACAGAGGGAAAACAGGCCTGACTGCAGCAGAAAAGCATATACATATATATATATATATATGAAGTCTGACTTCTCAGACCTAATGCCTCTCTATTCACTCCACAAACTAGTGCTAAAATGTTCTAAGGGCATTTGAAAAAAGAAGAAGATATATAGTCAGGGAGCAAGAATGCCACCTATCAGTCGTGGAATCTGGCTGCAGCGGAAATCTACCGGCTCAATTAATTTCTCACCTGAAGGTATATTCTCTCTCTCCAGGTTGATCCCTTCTCAACCGCGGAACATCGCAGCCAATAACCTTCACTTTCCCAGTGTAAGCTCCAGCTGAGGGCTGTGGTTACGTCGGAGAGGAAGTGCAGCTATTTGGAGCCGAGCCAGGAGGGCAAAATCCACCCACAGCATCTGAGTACACACAAAAATAAAGACTATGCAGGAGAGAAGTAACACATAGGCCTATGGACATTTGTATTAGGGCTGCACAATATATTGTTTTTTTTTTTTTAAATCAAAATCGTTATCGCAATATCAACCGGCACAATAAAAACATTGCAAAAGACTGTGACATATCGGCACTCAGAGATTATTTTGTGTTATTTGAAAGAAAATATCAGTAGAAAACTGCACCTTAAAATGTAACTGTCTTCTGTTTTTTAGTGGGGCCTTTTATTTCAATGAACAATCATCAAATGAAAGAAAAAGAATTTTCAACATTCTTCTTTAAAGAATATTGGAAATATTTTTTCTTTCATTTGTTGTTAAATTCAACAAGCAACTTGTTGTATTTGAGTAGAATACTGACAGCAGCACAGATGCCGAACTGAGTGCACTTTAATTAATATATGTTTATTTATTGCAAATAATATAATTGTCACAATATTCAACAGCGTTATCCATATTACATATTTTCCTCATATCGTGCAACCCTAATTTATATATGTCATACTGGTGTGTGATACTATGGGAAAATATTGGGCATATATCAGACAATGTTCTGTCAGGATCATCCCCCTCTGATATGATAATTTAAATAGTCTACTAACTCCACAAATGGGAGCAATGGAGTAGGATTTATTAGCATTAATTAGCATCTTACACAAACCATAATGTATTATGTTAAGGGCTGCGATCAAATGATTAATCTGCCGATAAATTATGTTATTAATGTAAAATGTCTGGAAAGAGCCAAATATGACAACTTCAGATTGCTTGTTTTGTCCGACCAATAGTCAAAACCCCCAAAATATTCAATGAACAATGATTTGAAACAGAAACGCGCAGAAAATTCTCACATTTAAGAAGTGTTGTCCAGCGAATGTTCAACGTTTTTGCTTGAAATATGTCTTGAACAATAATCAGTTATCAAAATGGTTACATTTTCTGTTGATCAAACTTATTGCTGGATGAACTTGTTTCAGCTCTCAGGAATTATTTTCTGAATTATTTGAGTTATGGCCAAAAATGTGTTGTGTGAGGTCACATTACATATGACCTTTGACCACCAAATTCAAATCCTAATCCTTGAGTCCATCTGGACGTTTATCCCAAATTTGGTAGAAATCTCCTCCCGGCGTTCCCTGAGATATTGCATTCACGAGAATGGGACAGATGCACGTGTCTCCCTACCTGAATGTGTCCAATACAAGCTGTTTGCGTCTAACTACGCACATCCCAACCATTAAGCCATGTGCATCATTACCTACATAACAGTAACAGATGCATACATATCAAGTAATTGCAAGCAAGCACATCTTCACAGGGAACACATGCAGGAAGACGTGTAGATGCACATTAGCCAGAGAAGATGAAGAGAGTTGTCCTCGTCTCTCAGGAAGCTTTTCATGTCCTCCGGCAGCTTTACCAAGTTGCTGAATCGCCTCCTGCCAACATTTCTCCTGTCACCATTTGATCTGATAAAAGCGAAGGATACAGCGCAGCTCATCTGTGCCGCCCGCCACGATAAGACTCAACTTCAAAACCGGCCGGGTCTCAATGTTGAAATGTTCAAAAAAAAAAAGGGACCCGGTGACAGTCCACTTCTTTTGTCCAGCTCGACAGTAATCTGTGGCCGTGTCCGCCGCTCGCCGCGTGGGCCTTTGAGGCTCGGACTTTAGGTTTGACCTCACAGCTTTAAGCTTCCCATCAGGGTTCAGCTGTAAGCAGTCAGAGTGTGGACAGTGGATAGAGAAGAGGGCGGGCATGGGGCCATATGGCAAAACCATAGATAAAGACAGGATCAAACTGTGCGACTCACATTATGGTCAAATAACTCAAATACACAGCGGTCCAAATAAAAGCTGCTCGGTACACAGTTTTTCCACGACCTCTTACATCGGTCGGTTTGATAACCACATCTACTGTACTGACTTATTATCAGAGATGACACCATCCCTCTGTTGTATAACTCTCATTATGTTCTATTATTAATGGCCTGTATTCTCATTAAATATCATCTTTTTATACTCCTACCCACTGTCTGTATTTCTCTGCTGCTGCTGTGACCCTGTCTCCTTTCAAGCATCATTTAAGTTTTATCTAAAACAATCAAATCTAATTAACACTTCAAGTAAAGTCACTTAGTGACTCGTTACGTGCTGTTAATTGTGTTTAATATAGTGAATCTCAAATTGGAGCCAATCCACTTCAGCTATATCTACTGTAGCTGTCAAATTTTTAAATATTTTAACTAGCTGTTATATTATGGAAACTGCCATTAAAACTGCACTTAATTCATCATATTATGCAGCCAGACACAGCCCAAATAAGAGGGTTAATTTCTGGTAAGTCAAAAGGTTTTTGTTCGTTTTTTGACTGACTTGGAAACACTGGTAAGGCCCTTAAAAAAAGTGGTTTAAAATATGCATTTGACTGCACAGATTTGATCAAATAAGTAAGACCTGCCACACAGTGAAGAGACCTTGAAGGAAGACAATTAAGCCCTTAAAATATGAAAATTATATGAACGCAGTTTTCATAATCTTTGAATTTGAGTTAAGATTCTGTATACTGAGTGATTTATTTCACTTAAAACAATATAAACTCTAAGGGGGGACATTTTCATTATTCAGCCACTTTGGGAGGCTGTCCCTCCCATATCCACTCACTAGTTTATGTCATTAAAGCAAGCTTTTCGCACACAGGTCTATATTGCTTTTGCTTTGTGTATGAGCGTTGGCCGGACTCTCGCCACTGCTGGCCCACAGGTCGACCGGCCCACTGGGACAAACCCACCGCTGCTCCAGATGGCTTCTCGGCCCCTGCTGCCAAAGTCTCCATGCTACATAATCATAGCCAGCTGGTTTGCAGGGTAACAGTGAGGTCAGGATGTCCAGAAGTGGTCATGAAGTATAAAGAAACCGCAATGTCAGAGCAGAGAAGGCAGTGTTACTGTACCATGTAGGGACCCTATCTGTCATGGTTTACATTAGAGTGGAAAAGCCAACTGTACTGTCAGAATGTCACGATGTATGTACTGTATATCACTGTAACCAGGTTTCACAGCATTAAGTCTTGTATTTCTGTCAATTTGGATGATTTTATACCTATAAAAATAATGTATTTGTACTGTGGGAGTCTGGAGCAGAAAGGTTTGATTGGATCTGACACGACCAGAGAGACAGGTTGCATCTTTATCAACCAATCTAGAAACCAAGAACATACAGTAAATGCATCTTCTTCATGTCCGATTGGGCCTATTACTTTGAAGCCCCTTCTGTATGTTTAGGAGTTACCCTGGCAGACATGTAATACCTTTCAATATCTGAACCAGATCTAACTGTAGCAAAGCTGAGAATAAATGGCTGAAAGCAAAACAAAGACTTTGTCCACTATCACTGGGATTGTGTCATGACATGACATCCAGAGACACATGCACTTCACAATCATCCGCATGATACAAAGACCTATTTGGTCATTTACTGTAGGTATAGGGAATTGTAGTCCGTGAGTCAAATGTTCCGCTTTTGCGATGCTGAAATGATCTGTGAAACTGAAGTTTTTAATGCACCAGTTTTCAGTTTTCATTAGGTTCTAATAAGATGCTTTCCCATATGGTTCAGAGCTGGATAAAGGAGCAGATGCCAGCTTAAAATCAATTGAATGGAAAGCCTCAGGAAATGGTGAGTGTTCAGTTTCAGTCAGTCCGGATTTGGGCCCGTCGCATTTTTATTCCGCATTCTCCATTAAGATGTCGACCGCAGCCCCTGCTGATGCTGTAAACCGAGTGCCAGACAAGAACGTTGATGTTGGACAATTCAGCAAAACCCTAGATTACGTTGAATGTTTAGAAAATTATGGATTTCCACAATATCTGCACATGGGAACTATGGTTAAGGTTAGGGACTCATTACTTTACGCCTCGCTACAAAGGCAAACTACTTCTTGCATTGGCACTGTATGTTGGAATTGGACATAAATTGTGAGGTGCAGAATTATTCAAAATTACTACAATTCCTAGGGATACTGGGCTGGTTATTGGGTTCGGATTGAAAACCCCTACAGTAGTGATAGTTGTCTTTACAAAAGTATAGTCCTTTTGATGGTCAGCACAGTACCATTTTGTCCTAAAGAACGCGGGATTGAGGCTCTGATTGTGGCGCTCCACAGTAGTCACGGTTGTAGGAGTGAAGTATGACATGTTGGGCAGTAAAGGGGAGAGAGGTCAGAGTTGCAGTACCCTGCAGTAGCCGTGGTTGTAGGAGTGAAGTATGAAATATCCGACAGTGTTACGGTAGTGCTCCGGGCTCCAGGAGAGGGGATCAGGCTCAGCCAATCAGAACCATTCCACATCATTGGCCAGGGCCATCTCTTATCTAGCAGAAGTGGAGAGGCTTTCCCTACTAATGCCACCCAGCTTGCTAGATCCTCCATCCTTTGCTTCACCACTCTCCTTCTCTCTCTAAACTACCTCCATCTCTCTTTCTCCCCCTCACTACTTCTAATTCTGTACCTTTTGCTCTCTCCATCCAGTCAAACTCTCAACTTCACCTCTCCTTTCTCTCATCTACTGCACTTCATCCGTCTCCATCTCTTTTAATTTTTTCAGTCATGCGGGGTATTTTTTCGGTTATTGGCTACGCATTGCTGAGGTGTGTGGTCACATGTGTGCCGAATTCTAATGAATGGGCGTGCGTGCGGGCATATGTGTCATGTCATACAGTACAGAGCGAGAAAGACTGAGGAAATTAGAACAGTGATGACATTAAGTGCTTTCGACCGGCTTGATATTGCAGACGCAGACGCGAAGAGGCAAATCATAGAGCTGATGTGGTTGGTGTTTTTTGTGCTCAGTTCTTCTTGAAAAGGGAGAAAAAGGGCAGCAGGCATAAAAGAAAAGAGGAAGCAGGCAATCATGTTACTTCTAATCTGTTAATCTTTTGCTTGGAGAGGGAGGTGGGGGTGTTAAGTGGACAGGGGGGCTGCTGGAATGAAATATATTGCAAATGGGAAAAGACACCAACAAGAGATCGGTGCTCGCAGATGGAGACACTGCTTAATCAAGACAAATTGCAGATGGGCTTGGATTTTTATTCTCAGAGAAAATAGACTTAAGCTGCCATCCACAACCCTACTACAGCAGCCTAAATCAACAAGCACACATGGAGGAAAAAATCAAAACACTTCCACGAAGCCAAAGATGATTGCACAAAAAAAAAAAAAGAAAAGAAAAAACTGTCTCATGTATGCAACCCAAAAGCTATTATTGCTAACATAGTTCTAATCTTCTCAAAGGTTAGTGGAGGACAAGTTGTGTTTTGAATGTTGAATATCAGTGTGATGTACTCTAGGCATCAAACAGCATATTAAAACAGTGTCCCCAGTCATTCAATGTTCGCTGCCATATCCCTCAGGTCACACTCCCCGTTCCTATACACAAATCAACAACAAATTCCCATTTATTTATTCTTGCATCATCACAGCGGCAAATTGCTTTGTAAATGGCACAGTTCCCTCAGCCTCTCCTGTAAATACAATGTCATCGGCGATGTTAATAATCCTTTTGTTTGCTTGACCAGGAGCTCTCGAAAGCCGCGCGTTTCCTTGATTCAATTACTGCGGTTTAAAGAGTGGAGAGAATGAAGCCTGGACCTTAAAGCCGCCCGTGTTAATGACATTCAGATTGATCACTGCCACATGTTGATAAGGTGTGGCCCATTTAAAAGTGAGGGTAATGAAAAGAGGAGCTCTCCATTACGGCGAGTGTAACTAAACATGACACCTCCTTGCTGAAATTACAAGGCCCGCTGCCCGGCAACCGCCGAGAAAACATGCAATCTGGAGCACCATGTGTGTAAGCATGCAAGTTGGTTTACCAATAGAAAACATTTAAGGTGTTATGTTACAACGTAAGCCATAAAGCAAACCTGTAATAAAGCTACAATGTGCAAATGTGTTTGCTTGATAAGGTGAAGAGCAGGAGAGATTCCCAGATTCTTTAACTGTGTGTGTGTGTGTGTGTGTGTGTGTGTGTGTGTGTGTGTGTGTGTGTGTGTGTGGTGTGTGTGTAAAAATCTGCTTAGAAATATTGGATAGGATAGAACAACGTTATGAAACAAAACATCACATGCATTATTAGTTTCACTTGTTTTCATTTTAAACTAATTGTATATCCAAATGCAATACACAATACAATTCTATAGGCTCAGTCTACCACTTTATAAAAAAGCAATTGCAGTGCTGGTTCCATTGAATCCGAATTTTGGATAGTCATCATGGAAACATTAATTGGTCATGTGACAAGCACTGGGAAGATTGGCAGAACAGGCAGCCAAGTGACAGAACTCTGATCTAATGGAAATCACAGCACTCTAGCCCAATGGATTGGGAGGGGGCACCAAGGGGGCAATCATATTTCTTTTGGGGGGGGGGGGAGCACTGCTGCCACCCCGTGCCCCCCTTCTAGCCCTGCCCCTGGTGAGGAGTGACTGCTGTGGTTCACATTAATATCTACAAACCTTCACTTGAGGCTGCAAAATGCATAACAAGTCCAGCCAAGTCAATGCAGGAGCAGGTAAGGGGTAACAATACAACACATACACAACACAAAATACATAAAAGGAGGAAAATTTCAGGGAAATTTTCAAGTCCCCAGAAAGCTGGGCTTCTTCTGTCATTTTCATTAAAGCTAATGGTCCCCAGTTTCCCCCACAGGGCAGCACCGTAACACTAACAGCAGCCAAATTAACTCCATGGGTATTTACCAAACCTACAACTTTTTTAGAATACTAATACAGGGTTGCCTAGTCCTTGCCTAGTCCTTCAATTATTACTACTGCTATTTAATAGCCCCAAGGTACCTTCTCGTGCATATACATGTACAGTATATAAGTATGGGCTAGGTGTATGTTTCATGCATTGTGTATATCAGTATGTTTCTGTGTGGAAAATGTATGGTCTTCTGTACAGTTTCTGCCTTCCTAATAACCATATTGTGATGTACCTATACAAATATATAGGTCATATTTTTAATTCTACTTAGTTTGGCAATGATATGACTATCCCTTATTTGCCGAGCTCTCAGCAAAAATAAGTGACAGTCATAGGAAAGTATGTCTTTACGATTGTACAATACGTTGGCCCCCTTGTCTTCTTTAGATAGTGGCAGTGTTGGACTAGGACACATGCACTGCAAACCTGAAATGCTCTAGGCATTATGCGGAGGAGTCCAAATTAGTTAGACCGGACTATTAATAAACAGACTTTACCCTGCCAGCTCCCAAGTAAAAAGTCTGTATACGGTCCGATTGAGCCCATGTATGAATAGAGCAGCCCCATTATCCGGGGAATTCACAGCGGTTGAGTGGGCGTGTTGATGACGTTTCCATCATGCTAGTGGCGTAAAACCAGAAGAAAACAAACACCTGAAAGGTGAAGAAGGAGGGTCAACGAAAGACGCCAACCAAAATATCTAACTGGAGTAAACATGATTCAGGAACTTCGGTAAGGGTCAGTGCTGAAATCGTCAGACAAATGTAAGAAACGGCAAGAGACTTGGTTGTTTATGACCAAGTTACGAATCGGCTACATGAATGCGGTGTAAGCCGCGTAATGTACTGCATCCTGCATGCTCTACCAGGCGCCATCCCTCGCCTAAACCAAACAGAGTATTTCCAGTAGGTGAGAAAGCGTCTGACACAAACAATCTCCTGTTGTGTGCTACAAGTGTGAAAGGGCAACTTCGGACAGCGTCCGGAGTTCATATGAGAAAACCGCTTCAGTATGTCCCATTTGGCTTACATTGCAGCTCACCTTTAGCCCCCACCCAACAGCAAATGCTGAAACACCTAAAATGCTTCCAACGTCTGAAAACTATTTCAGGAAAAAGTTTTTTTTTTTTTAATCATTTGTCAGTGCTGGACAAAAGTTATAAATGTGTTTCTCTGAGAGACCGTCCAGGATACTCACCAGAAGAATGATGCTGTCACACACAAGAACCCACAGGGGGAATGCCAAGGACTAAGCACAGAGCCAAAATGAATAAGGATGTGTTGCATGTATTTGAATCATACTGAATGTACGTATAAATGATAATGACTGATAGTGGGTTGTTGGGCTGCTGAAAGATGGGCTGCTGAACAGGATGGATGCAGGGAGAAAGTGTTCAAACGAGGGTGATAGACAACAGAACGTCCAGAAATGGGATTTGTTAACATGCACAAAGTAAGATAGCTACAGTATAAGCTACTCAGGATACCTTACAGCTACGTAAGTTTCTCTTTTTCCACTACACTTTTTCCTGTTTTGCTGTACTTTACTGTCTGGAACACAAAAATACTTCTGAAACGGGGGATATAAACGATACTTAAGAACAACCCACAGTGATGCCATGTGAGGAACAACCCGTCCCAAAACACCAGCACCAATTGTTACTCTGCAAAGAAGGGTATGTTTTCTGTTTGGTTTTTGTGTCTGTTTGTTAGCAGGATCACAGAAAAACTGGCCCGATTTTCCTGAAATTTAGCAGAAGGGTATAGCACGGGCCGAGGATGAACCCATTCAATTTCGGAGCAGATTCAAATCATGGGGCAGAAACACTTAATATTTTTCACTTTTAATAACACTGTGAGATAGGGCATGGCCTTGACCGAGGTCTGTGCTCTCCAATTGCCCTTCTAATTTACTATGTAATCCTACACACTGGCAGCATTGGGTTTGGGTTTGAAATGTGTTGACGTGTCAGTAAAAGTCACATTTCACAGAAAAGCTGGGATAGTTTTATCAAATGTGCTTCCAAGATGGGCACATCCATGTCCTCATACCAGCCACTGCTCTGTAGTTGCCATGCCATCTGTGTTCCCTTAACCTGTGGAGGATATTTTCTTCTTATCTTCTTCTTTTCCACACCTGATGCAAACAAAAATCCCCATCTCTAACCAACGTCTGTGCACCTCCCTTCCGCTTTGTTTTCTGTCAACACATGCATTCATAATTCTCCCTGTGAATAACACAGAGTGTCTAATGAAGCGGCTCTCAGAGACGCTCACAAACCTGTCCCTGGGGATCTGAACCCACAACCTCCCCTCTGCCGAGCAGTCCATCTCCCTAAGACAGCCCTGTCTCCCTAACTGCTGAGGAAATCTCAGCTAAATTCTGTAATCACTCCAGTTGGACAAAACCTAGTAATGCATTGG